>NC_139687.1:28676297-28853797 GCF_964106915.1 Podarcis gaigeae | reverse complement strand
AGAAAATGTTCCAGATCCCATCTATAGCCCCCAATAAGCATATCAACCAGTGACAAAGTCCACACAATTTTACATAGGGGTGCCATTGTTTCTATAATTTTATGTCCAAAAGACGCAGGAAAAACTTCACCAACTTTGATGTTTCCAGCCTGACATATCAGATACACCTTTACACTTGAACCATATGGAGTTATTTGGTGTAATAACCCAAATGAAATAATAGTCTATAAACTAGTATCTGAGAACAAAACCACCCAAAATGGGAGACAACTCATACAACCCTAGGGTTTTGGAATGATGCTGCTGTACTGCATACCACCCAGGATTTGCCTATGCCCATTTAACTTGAGCATATCCAGCTAAAGGCGCTTGACAAAAAAAATATTTTTTGAAAAAGAGGGAATAGAAAGGGGAAGGGCATCCAGGAAAAAAGACTTCACCTGCCACTGAGCCCAATGTGCTTTGACTATACATGATTTTGGGTTTAGGCCCTATCCCTGGACTGTAAGCCTAGCATAAGTTGAGAGTTGCCCACAGATGTTAGGATTGTGATAAAAGCAGTGCTCAAAGCAGGGTGGGAATTATGGGAACTCTTCCCATTTCTTTTAGGGCAGATGTAATGAAACCTGGCCTAATCATATGTGAAACTATTTCATTTCACCTCCTATTGACACTGGTTATCTGCTTCCTAGCCCTATAAAAAGGAAATCACAGTGAAGTGACAAATTTCTAATTAGTGCCATTTTTATATTTTGGTTGAAATATATTAAATGGGGAGCTTCCTGCTGTTTGTTGAAAGCTTATCAGAGGTTCCTGAGTAAGAAGAACAGTAATGTTAGATATGAAGGGAAGGAAGGACATCTAGCTCTTCCAAGACAGGCAGAGTCTGGACACTGTCGATAGCCATGCCAGAGTCCATGTTTTCCCACAAGTACAGTTCTTGATAGTGCTCTGCCTACTACTATCATTTCATCTGCTTGCTTTTTGTGGTGAAGCCTTAGGACAAGATGGAATCCCAACAGAAGTGCTGAAAGTTAGCCTGAATTCCTCCCCCTTATGATGCACCTCTACAGCCTCATCTTGCAGTGCTGGAAACAATAACTCGTGCCACAAGACATGCACAACTCCAGCATTGTGACAAGAACACAAGTGACCATCATGACTGTAACAACTACCAAGGAATCTCCCTGCTGAGTACTGTGAGGAAAGCCTTTGCCCATGTAGTTCTCAACCGATTAGTCACACACTGACAGGGTCTATCCCAAGTTACAATGCAGCTTTAGAGGTCAGAGGTCAACAGTCAACATGATTTTCTCACTGCATCAGAAATGCTGAGAGCAGAGACACCCCTTGTACATTGCCTTCATATACCTAACAAAGGCTTCAACCTCATCAACCAAAAAGGACTCTACACACTGCTCAACAAGATAGGATGCCTACCTAAGCTTCAAAAGACGATCATGCAACAAAACATGTTTCTCCTGTATACCTGCATACTCTACAGGGACATCAGGTGCTGTTATTCTCTAGTGGTTTGACTTCATCCCCAAAGCTGCACTCCTCTCCTGACTCCCAAGACAGGCAGATACAAACAAATGTTAGACATATAGGCAACCCTCCCCATTTATGCGGGTATTGCTTTCCAGATCATTGGGTGCTTGCATTAAATTGGAAACCCTTGAAAAAGCCTGCAAACACTCCATTCTGCCCTGCCTCTGTTCCGACATTGATGTCTTTATGACATTTCTGGGTCACTTCCGGGTTTGACGCTATGCATGTGTGTGCACATATTGGTCGCACCTAAAACGGGAGCTGCCTGTACTTTCCTGAAAGATTGCAACTGCTAATAGCGGACCACTGTATATAATTCCTCTTCTTTCCACAGCCATAGGGGACTATTGGGGGTATGTCAGATTACACTCTCAGTTTACTAAGGGCAATGATGAAGTCCAGTAGGACTAACACTTATGTGAAATGATTGCACCATAGTGACAATAGAAGGCATAATAGTATACTTGCAATTGCCTCCCAGAACACCTCTGTGATGTCAGCTTTTCCTTCCTTCAAAACCTTCTACAGAAGACACCACCTCTATGCGGCTATATCACTCAACCTAAACCTTAGCACATACAATAGAAACAACCACATATTATTTACCCCTGCCTACTCTTTCCTCCCTTTCCTCTATTATCCTACATAATCCACCTTCACCATCTCTAGAGATGATCACTGATATATGGGTTGGGTGGAACCAAGAACATAATGAGTTTAGAGTTTCAAAAATCATGTTTCTGTTCTGCTCAAGACTAGATCTAATTTGATTTAACTGTTAGATAGGGAGTCAGCAGCAATTAAATATTTCTGCATTTACAAGGGGAGAACACTACCCACTCTTTAGTTAAGAAGCACCTGTGTGCCTATTCTTTGACTAAAGATATTCAGGAAGTAAACCTGTGAGATTGGAGATCTCCATGCAGCCTTTCACTTCTTTGACTCAGATAAGGAAGCACAACAAGTAAGCTGCAGAAAGTATATGGGAAGAAGGATCTCTTCCATTTTTAGAAATACTATGAAGAGTTGTTCAAGATTTAAACCGTGTAGGTAATAAGTTCTGGGAAAGAGAACGAAAAGAAAGGGGCTTTTTGCCAGACAACTTTCCATCTGTTGTTCTTCAAATGAAGGTGTTGATTCTTGTCCTGGATAGGACAGCGCCTCATTTGCTTTCCCTTCCCCCAAAGAAAGATACTGTAGAGCTGAGAAAGACAAATAAAACTGCTGCATAAATAAATAAGTAGACCAAGAGGCTGAATCAACTCCCCTATAAGGGTAAAAGAGAAATCACAGAAATGTATACAATGTGGATAAATTGGATAGGGAGTTGTTTTTTCTCCCTGTCTCATAATGGTACAACCTAAGACCTTCCAATGAAGCTGAATCTTGGAAGATTCAGGACAAACAAAATGAAGCAATTCTTCACACAGTGCAGAGTTGAACTACAGCATTCACAATGACACAATTGTGACACATCACAAACTTGGATTGCTTTAAAAGGGGATTAGAAAAATTCATGGAGATTAAGGTTATCAATGGCTACTAGCCAGATGCTTACATACTATTTTCAGTATTAGGGACAGTATGTCACTGAACTCCAGCTGCTGGGGGGCAAACAGCAAGAGAGGGTTATTGCACTCCTGTCTTGCTTGAGCTTTTCATAAGCATCTGGTAGGCAAGTATGGGATAGAAAGTTAGACTGCACTGATGCAACAGTGCTCATCTTTTTTTATGGACAGCATTCCAGGCTCTGACCAGCTACTCTATTGAGTCCCAGCTTCCAGTTATTCTTGCCATTGATATTCTTCTACTTCCCTGGCATCAGGAAAGTCCTGTCCTCCTGCCTCCTGTAGAACAGTCAAAGTTTTAGAAACACAGCTTGGTATCTCTCTCAAAGTTTTGCTTTCTCTTCCCTAATATTACCAGCTTTCACAAGATGTTCCACTGGTTTTGTGTGGTGTTTTGATGCTGCACTTATTTTTGCTTAGTTTCTTCCTAACATGTACCTTGCTGATGGGTCACATAAGATTTCTTGGGTTGCAGGCTTGAAGATGGACTTTCAGGGAAGCAGTTAAAGGATAAGTCTGCCCTGTCACACCCAGCAACTCCTATTGCTGTCATCTTCATCAGATATAATATTCATCAAATGAAGGAATACTTAGCATGCAGTTTGTCAGCATTCAACTCTTGCTGGTGCCCAATGTGAGAAGAGGCTTTGGTGAAGGTTGTTGCAAAGTGGGCATAAGAGTCCTGCAGCTTTGGGGTGCACACTCATAACTTCATTTTTCTTCACAGCACACAGCATTGTGAATGGCGAGGTCTACAGCACTGCTTCAATTGCTTGAGAATGAGGGAGGGTTGTCCACTGAGATGTTGATCTTCCTTCCTTCCCATTCCAGAAGATGGGCTCCAGAAGTTAATGTGCTGCTGCTATGGAAGGCTGCATATTCTAGCAAACTCTCCTTGATGCTGGAGCTTTGGGGCTTTCATTAGCTGGGAACCACACAGAGGCTGCAATCCTATCCATACTTATCAGGGAGTAATTCTAATGAATTCAGTGTTCGACTTCTGAGTGCACATGCAAAGGTTAGCTCTGTGACTTTGTTACCTTTATGTGCAATTGCTTATCAATCTTAATAGCTTTAAAAACGCAGTAGCTGTGTACAGTCAGCAGAGCACTGCCATTTATTTCAGCAGTGCCTGAGTCTAGATCTGTGCTTGGATGGGGGATCCTCTAGGAATGATATGTATGCCACCTTGAGTTCTTTGATGAAGTAAGCATGTGATATATATGTAAGAATTTATATATATATATATATATATTTGCTTTCGTAGATTTTCACGGGTACAGGAATGCAGGTTTTGGTGTCCTCGGGTGTCTTCCCGTGTAAAAGTTGGGGTGTCTAGGCGACGTTTCGACGAGGTCTCACTCGTCATCTTCAGGCTGGTGCTTTCGGCTTCTTGTTACTGGAACACAGTAACAAGAAGCCGAAAGCACCAGCCTGAAGATGACGAGTGAGACCTCGTCGAAACGTCGCCTAGACACCCCAACTTTTACACGGGAAGACACCCGAGGACACCAAAACCTGCATATATATATATATCCTGTACCCGTGAAAATCTACGAAAGCAAATATATATATATATATATATATATATATATATATATATGTATGTATGTATAAATTCTTACATATATATCACATGCTTACTTCATTCATTCATTAATGCTATCAAATGAAATTAAATGTCCTACTCTTTTACTTGAAGGATCAAATGCCAGCCATGATTGTCCCCCATTCAATGCTTGAAAAATTTACTTGGCAAGATTTTAAACTTTGCAGTGTCAAACTACACTGCAACGTAGTAAGATTTCAAATCAGAAAGGAAAGCATAAAAATAAATTATTAAAATCAACTTGCAAATTACTCATATTACTCCAGGTCTTCTTTAGGTGTTCTATTTGAATGTTAAAGTTATGCACAAATGGAGATAAGCACACTCAGCACTGCACACTCAATCTTGTCCTTCACAAGTTGGAGGATGAACTTCTGAACTTCCAGGTTCAAACCTGTGCAACCCCCAACCACAATGAATGCAGGAGGCTCCCCACTTTGAAGTTCACCCTCCAACATGTGGAGGGTAGCAAGCTAATCCCTGCTAATGTGTTCTTTTTACACGTAAGCAGATTGCATGACACGGGTGGCGCTGTGGGTTAAACCACAGAGCCTAGGGCTTGCCGATCAGAAGGTCGGCAGTTCAAATCCCCGCGATGGGGTGAGCTTCCGTTGCTCGGTCCCAGCTCCTGCCAACCTAGCAGTTTGAAAGCACACAGTGCAAGTAGTTAAATAGGTACCGCTCCGACAGGAAGGTAAACAACGTTTCCATCCGCTGCTCTGGTTCACCAGAAGCAGCTTAGTCATGCTGGCCACATGACCCAGAAGCTGTATGCCGGCTCCCTCGGCCAGTAAAGCGAGATGAGCACCGCAACCCCAGAGTCATCTGCGACTGGACCTAACAGTTAGGGGTCCTTTTACCTTTACCTAGATTGCATGACAATGACTTCAGTCTCCAGTATAAAGTAAATTTTTGCTAGAATGGGAATATGGGGGTGGGTTGGTGTTGCTGGTATAAACACTTAAACGGGCTTCAAATAGCCCTAAGGGGTATACATGGTTCTCTCCCTTTCCATTTTATCTCGTATTTTTCTCTTGTGAACTGCCTTGAGATCTTCTGATGAAGGGTGGTATATACATCAAACAAACAAACAAAAAATAAGCAAGCCTGTGAGGTAGGTTAGGTTAGGAGACATTAACAGAACCAAGGGCACCAAGTGAATTTAATGGCTGAGTGGGGATTTCAAGTCTGTTTTGCTCATATATGAAAAATTGCTACAGTTATTCAATAAATAGCCACAACAAACAAATTCACTACCTTTAAAACTATTTAAATCTCAATTTTATTCAAGCATGAGCATCTGAACAGAACAGTTATGTATCTTAAACCACTTTTGACCACCTTCATCTGAAATACACCAAGTCTTGCAATGAATGCAGTATTGCATACCTAAGATTGGCTGATGACCTGCAGTAACATAACTCATTCACAACTCATGAAACTAGAGGGTTTTGGGTTTTTTGCATGGTTTAGGGCTGGCACTGGAGGAGAGCGGGCTTTAATAGCTTTGGGGCAGGCAAATATTAAAACAAGTAAGCATTTTCTAGTATGGAACTACAGTTATGGGGATAGCTTCACCTGTTGGTATTCTGTCCATCAGTCATCGTATTGTATGTGAGCCCTAATTTGTTTTGGGGCACTGAAAAAAAGAGTACTAATATTTATGTGACATAAAGTAGATGCAAATTTTCTGTAAATTTGTATATTCTTTGCCAAGTTCATCCAGGGGCCCAATCCACATACAGTAAATATACTGGGCACAGAAAATCCTGTTGGTACGTCTGCACAGGATGCTCCAGAGGAAATGCTGGTGCTTCCAATTCAGTACACAGTAATGAAACTCAAGGTTTTGGATTAGGATGGTAAAAAAAATAAAACTTAAAGTAGATTGCAAATAAACAACAAATACATACACTTCCATGGTTCTTGCCTGAATTAATCCGGTAACTGCAGTAATTTAAGATTTTTAAAATCTGTTTAACGATCATAATTATTTAGGGGAAATAATAAGCAGCAATCATTTATGCATAAAAAGAAAGAAACAGACCACAGGAAAATGCTCTCTTCCATTCATGAAATCAATTTTTAAGGTGTTCTGTTTCTAGCATACAAGTTCACAATAGTTGTAAAGTACAGGGAGAAACAGGGAGATAAAAAGATTTTAAGCTCTTTTTCCTAGTCAGAAATCTCTACTGGAGATTTTTTTATTGCTTACTATAGAAAGAAAGGGAAAATCAATCGAACAGTGTTTGAATTGTATGCACTCAGCTCTTTTTTACATCTATAAAACATGAAACATTTGTTAATGTTTATTTGTTGTAAGGATGAACACATTCAGGAAATAGCAATCAAAAGTTTACCATGATGCAGGTAATATTGACTTGTTCTTGAGTAAGCTATTTCTCACTGAATGTTTCAGTTCCTGTTTGCTATAAATGAATGTTAGAACTGCAAAGATATGATTTCTCTTTAAAGATTTGACCATAAAATAGTTTGTCAATAAACAAGAACAAGGAAAGTGCTTATGTTAGGGAGTGTTTTTAAAACTCTTGCTGTGAGCTAAATATCTACTTTAGGGTAGGGCATGGGATTCTGATTAGCTAGTGCAACAAAACAAAGCACAGTAACTACTCATGTCATATCTCAGAATACTTTTGCAACTCCCCTCATTTTAAAAAACCATGCAGAATTGTGGGGTCAGAGGTTGTTCAAGAAACACAAACCCAAAAGAATATTGAGCATACAGAACTGACTAAGCATCTTTTAAAAAATCTGATCTGTATTAGCAAGTAACTATTAATACTTTCTACATTTAAATAAAGTTCATTAGAATATTAATAGAGTTCAAGCACTGAACTTCATCCATATAATTCAAGAATTAGATGCCTTCTCCTTTATCCTTTAAAAGAAAAGGGATATTCTGCTCATAGATATTTGACAAAAATTCATCATGAATGCTTTTTTCCATGTAATGACATGTTAAAAATGATTTTTAGTTTCAAATGTGAACTTAAAACACTGCAAGGCCCTTTTAGATGGATTTTGAAACATTGCATGAAATGATGATGACCAAGACACTGTAAAAGCATAAAGGCAGGCTTCACTTTCCATTTCCACTAGAGTACTTAGCCTAAATTCAAAGTAAAAGATTCCTCAGTGTGCAGTTTTTCTATTTTTCAATGGTTCCTGCTAAAAAAGGGCAATACAGGACATACCCGAGTCAATATGTACATGAAAACCATTTCTTGCTTTCTCTCATTGGCGCTATATTCAACTCACTGTTGATTACACTGGGTGGTCTCCCATCAGGCTTCAATGATCAGCACCTCCCCCCCCCCGCCGTTGCCTTCTAACTGAATTCCTATCAACTGTGCTCTTACTTTTATTTGACAACTTTATTAGCTTACAGAGATAATACTTCAGCACATCTCCATGGCACATGTACTCTTCTTCAAACAACTACACTTTTGCAGTTGTCTCAGAACAAATAATTATACGAACACTTCAGCTTTTATACACAATAATAAGGTCGAAATGAAGAGAAAATTCACATTATGTGCAGGTCAGGGCTTGGTTTTCATGTTTTGACTCAAAAAATCAATTCCAGATTGATTTTTCTGTATATATCGTTATTGTCAGAGGATTAATTGATGAATTTTTCATTTGACGAGTCAGGTGGACTAGGCACCAAGGCACACAGTGAGAAGAATTCTAATTTGGTCTGCTTCTTGGCAAAAATCAACAAAACAATCGTTATACTTTATCATAATTTATTTGAACCTGAACATATAAGAACTTAACAAGTATTTTAAAAAGAAGCAGTGATACCTACTGGGTTTGTGTTAACTTTTAAGTACTATTTCTTGCAAAGATTTCAAAAACATCATTTTATATTTTTGCATTACTTATTATTTTAACTTTCTGATATCCATACCCTACTAATCTGAACTAATAATGTGTCCATTTTAAATTTACTTCATCTGTTACAAAAGCATATAAATATCAGCAGTATGTGAAGCATCAGACCATGTAACTACTGAATCTGGGTTGTATTCTGTTCACTCTTTCTGTCCAATTAAAGTTAGTTTTAAGACATTCCTTTTGTTGAGGGAAACCAAAACAACCACAAAACCACCAGAATTCATCTCTTAGTTTTTTCTCCCACTTGCACTGGCTCCCGGTGGAGTACAGGATCAGGTTTAAGGTGCTGGTTTTAACCTTTAAAGCCCTATACGGCCTAGAACCCTCGTACCTACGGGACCGCCTCTCCTGGTATGTCCCACAGAGAAATTTACGGTCTGCAAATAAAAACATCCTAAAGATCCCAGGCCACAGAGAGGTTAGGCTGGCCTCAACTAGAGCCAGGGCTTTCTCGGCCGCGGCTCCAATCTGGTGGAAAGCTCTATCACAAGAGACTAGGGCCCTGCGGGACCTGACATCTTTCTGCAGGGCCTGCAAGACAGAGCTGTTCCACCAGGCCTTTGGTCAGGGCGCAGCCTGACCCCCTCCTCTGGCAATCTGCACAGAATTTTGCTTGATGGTTGCCATTAATTTGATTTTAATTAATTTTATAATGAATGTTTTTAGAATGTTGGACTATTTTGATTGTTGTTAGCCGCCCTGAGCCCAGCTTCGGCTGGGGAGGGTGGGATATAAATAAAATTTATTATTTATTTATTATTATTATATTGTTTCATTTTTTGGAAAGTACCACATATCCAGAGTTACTGGATGTACACACATGTAACTCTGTGGCTTACTGCTCCTGTTCACCTCTTGCTTTTGTAAACCAAACTGGAAGCATCGCTGAAAGGTGGTACATAAATGAAATAAACAAATAAACAAGAGCCCACTCCTCTGGTCCTCGGGAGGGCAGCACAGAGACCAGATAATGCTGCAGAAATCCCTCCACATAGACAAAGGAAGTTTTCTCCTGGAGGCCTCTTGGTTCCAGCCACAGAAACTCTGCTATTGGTGCTCCCACAGCAATAAGAAAGAAAAACGGGCATGATGGGTAGATTGAGAGGCTTTGATCCAAAACCTTCCCATTTCACAACACGAAATATACCTCAGCCTTGGAGATGGCATATTTAGTTTTCCTCCAACAGTTCACCACTATATTTTCTCCTTGTCCAGTGCAAGTCTAGCAAAGCTCTAGAACTGTCAGGCCTTTGCCACTAATTATCTTGGTCCCATCAGATTGTTCTGTAAATATGGGGGGGGGGGGGGAGATTACTTGCCATAGATTTATGTTCTTCTAATGAAGCAGTAGGGATTCTCTGGCCCACAGGCCTAAAAAGTTCCAGAGAGTCCTAATTGGACCCCTGCAGTTGTTTTGGAAACATCATGGCCATGTCATATGTGACATGAATGTGGAGCAGGTAAAGTTGTGACTGGAAAGGGACAATTGGAAGCCTTAAAGTGAACTCCAAATTGTTTCTTGGAATGCAGGGCTTGCATTCAGTGCCTTTTAGATGTGGCACCAAATGCAACCCTGCCTCCTTACCCTGCACCCCAATAGTTCCATGCTGGAGCTCCAAAAAGCAGACTTTGCAACTGTCACCCAATGATCAGCAGTGGCTGCAAAACCCTGGGATTAGCTGCACTTGGGAGTTCCTGAGTGCAGGTGACATCAGGTGATTGACTGGTAGCCAAACCCATCCATCTGTCAAAGCACACTGTGTAAGGGGGGACAGGGAGTACAGGATCTGGCCTGCTAGCCAAATATTCACCACTCCAGTTCTATAGTTCTGCCATAACAATAACACCACTTCTTGATCAACAGACAGGGTTAAGTGAAGGTCTGGTCTCCCAGGCAGGCAAGAACAACTATTAGAAGAAGCTGACCAATTCTGGAAGGCAATGGTGAGGTGCACCTAACCAGTCCTGTCAGTGAAGACCTGCACAAGGATGTGTGCTTGTTAAATGGGGATTTCCCCCCTTTCCTCCTCCCAAAAGTGGCTTGGGGTGTCAGAAGAACCCTCAGAACACCGCACAGGGGGAGGATCGTTGCATTTGGCAAGCTGCAATGCTTGCACAAACAAACAACTGAAAGAGCATGTTATTAAATTCCACCCTAAAGTCTGCTCAGTCAGAAGTGCCATTGAAGATTACCTGTGCTTATTTATTTCAGATCAGGTGCACTAAATATATTAGCAAAGAAATTTGAGGAAAATGACTAAAAATCTTTCCAGCTAGGTGCCTACAGGAGCATCATTTTCATATTACAATATCATATTGTAATGCCGAACAATTAACAATTAACGATAGCAAATCCAAAGTTATGGTGTTCTCTAAAAAAAGAATGAGACACAAATGGAGAATTGACAATCAACCTATTGAACAGGCACCGTCTTTTAAATACCTGGGTATAACCTTCCAGGAAAAGGGATCCTGGCATTACCAGGTTAAAAATACTGTTGCAAATGCCCAAAGATCTACCAAAGCTATTATAAGGTTTTTCTATGGAAAAGGGGGCCAATATATTCCGGCAGCCTCACAGGTCTTTGCTGCAAAAATATTAACACAACTGACATATGGCTCTCAGATCTGCAGCTTCTCAAACCTTGCTCCCTTAGAATCATTCCAAACTAAGTTTTATCACTGCCTGCTAGGGATCCCTTCTTGTGTGTCTAACATAGCTGTCCGCCTGGAGATCAGGCAAATCCCTGTTAGTGCTCAGATATGGATTCTGAAGATCCATTATTGGTTAAAACCTATCTTATTCCCTGTTGGGTTGGGATCCTTAACCCTACTGGATTCCTACCAATCCAAATGGAAAGCTACACTGCATGAAAAGCTAAGAGGCTTGGGGTTTTCCCCACAGGCCCTGATAGTTGTAGGTTATGAGAAAGCTAGAGCAATAATCCGCTGACGAATTTGGGATGCGGAACTGCAATGCCACGTGAGCGAGTTGAATAAACACCCAGCAATAAAAGCTAATGGGAGAGGATTTACCCCAGCAAATTATCTGTCAAAATTACAAATACCTAAATACAGACGGTCATTTACCCTCGCTAGATTCAATGTGCTGCCATCCGCTTTATTGCAGGGCAGATTCGAGGGTAAACCATACGCGGAAGGAGTCTGCCCCTGCGGCTTGATGGAGGTAGAAACTGTCTCTCATGCCTTGTTACACTACTGTTTCTACAGGGATATACGCTCGGTATTTATTACCCCTGCTATGCAAAAATCTCCAAATGAATCCAAACTTCAATGTCTAAAATCCCTGGTAGAGGACAAGGATCCTGAGATCACGTTAAGGGTAGCCAAATTCTGTGTGATTGCCATAAAACTTAGCAAACAAGCTGTGCTATCATAATGATTAAGACCCTAAAATGATAATTTTAGGTTATATGTTAGTGACTAAGTTTTAATTTATATATTTTAACTGTTGCTATATCTGTATTGCTCCTGTTATACCTAATTGCAAACTCAAATGTATCCCTATCATGTTTTATGACTTCCTTGATATTGTATGTGGGCTGGAACTGGTCTGTGATCGAAATAATAAATTCTTCTTCTCATATGCTTCAGGATATTAACAATGGGAGATGAATATCTCCACTTGGTGGTTCAAATGATCTATCATGCGATGTTACATACAGCCTTCATGACTAATAGACATTAGTAGACTTAGCTATCATTGTTGTTGTTGTTGTTTAGTCGTTTAGTCGTGTCCGACTCTTCGTGACCCCATGGACCAGAGAACGCCAGGCACCTCTGTCCTCCACTGCCTCCCGCAGTTTGCTCAAACTCATGCTGGTAACCTCGAAAACACTATCCAACCATCTCGTCCTCTGCCGTCCCCTTCTCCTTGTGCCCTCCATCTTTCCCAACATCAGGGTCTTCTCCAGGGAGTCTTCTCTTCTCATGAGGTGGCCAAAGTACTGGAGCCTCAGCTTCACAATCTGTCCTTCCAGTGAGCACTCAGGGTTGATTTCCTTCAGTATGGAGAGGTTTGATCTTCTTGCAGTCCATGGGACTCTCAAGAGTCTCCTCCAGCACCATAATTCAAAAGCATCAATTCTTCGGCGATCAGCCTTCTTTATGGTCCAGCTCTCACTTCCATACATCACTACTGGGAAAACCATAGCTTTAACTATACGAACCTTTGTTGGCAAGGTGATGTCTCTACTTCTCAAGATGCTGTCTAGGCCTGTCATTGCCCTTCTCCCAAGAAGCAGGCGTCTTTTAATTTCGTGGCTGCTGTCACCATCTGCAGTGATCATTGAGCCCAAGAAAGTAAAATCTCTCACTACCTCCATTTCTTCCCCTTCTATTTGCCAGGAGGTGATGGGACCAGTGGCCATGATCTTCGTTTTCTTGATGTTGAGCTTCAGGCCATATTTTGCGCTCTCCTCTTTCACCCTCATTAAAAGGTTCTTTAATTCCTCCTCACTTTCTGCCATCAAGGTTGTGTCATCTGCATATCTGAGGTTGTTGATATTTCTTCCGGCAATCTTAATTCCGGCTAGGGATTCATCCAGCCCAGCCTTTCGCATGATGAATTCTGCATATAAGTTAAATAAGCAGGGAGACAAAATACAGCCTTGTCGTACTCCTTTCCCAATTTTGAACCAATCAGTTGTTCCATATCCAGTTCTAACTGTAGCTTCTTGTCCCACATAGAGATTTCTCAGGAGACAGATGAGGTGATCTGGCACTCCCATTTCTTTAAGAACTTGCCATAGTTTGCCGTGGTCGACACAGTCAAAAGCTTTTGCATAGTCAATGAAGCAGAAGTAGATGTCTTTCTGGAACTCTCTAGCTTTCTCCATAATCCAGCGCATGTTTGCAATTTGGTCTCTGGTTCCTCTGCCTCTTCTAAATCCAGCTTGCACTTCTGGGAGTTCTCGGTCCACATACTGCTTGAGCCTTCCTTGTAGAATTTTAAGCATAACCTTGCTAGCGTGTGAAATGAGTGCAATTGTGCGGTAGTTGGAGCATTCTTTGGCACTGCCCTTCTTTGGGATTGGGATGTAGACTGATCTTCTCCAATCCTCTGGCCACTGCTGAGTTTTCCAAACTTGCTGGCATATTGAGTGTAGCACCTTAACAGCATCATCTTTTAAAATTTTAAATAGTTCAGCTGGAATGCCATCACTTCCACTGGCCTTGTTATTTGCAGTGCTTTCTAAGGCCCATTTGACTTCACTTTCCAGGATGTCTGGCTCAAGGTCAGCAACCACACTACCTGGGGTATACGAGACATCCATTTCTTTCTGGTATAATTCCTCTGTGTATTCTTGCCACCTCTTCTTGATGTCTTCTGCTTCTGTTAGGTCCTTTCCACCTTTGTCCTTTATTGTGGAAATCTTTGTACGAAATGTTCCTTTCATATCTCCAATTTTCTTGAACAGATCTCTGGTTCTTCCCATTCTATTGCTTTCCTCTATTTCTTTGCATTGCTCGTTTAAGAAGGTCTTCTTGTCTCTCCTTGCTATTCTTTGGAAATCTGCATTCAATTTCCTGTATCTTTCACCATCTCCCTCGCATTTTGCTTGCCTTCTCTCCCCCGCTATTTGTAAGGCCTCATTGGACAGCCACTTTGCTTTCTTGCATTTCCTTTTCATTGGGATGGTTTTCGTTGCTGCCTCCTGTATAATGTTACGAGCCTCCATCCATAGTTCTTCAGGCATTCTGTCCACCAAATCTAAATCCTTAAACCTGTTCCTCACTTCCACTGTGTATTCATAAGGGATTTGACTTAGATTGTATCTTACCGGCCCAGTGGTTTTTCCTACTTTCTTCAGTTTAAGCTTGAATTTTGTTATAAGAAGCTGATGATCTGAGCCACAGTCAGCTCCAGGTCTTGTTTTTGCTGACTGTATAGAGCTTCTCCATCTTTGGCTGCAGAGAATATAATCAATCTGATTTCGATGCTGCCCATCTGGTGATGTCCATGTGTAGAGTCGTCTCTTGTGTTGCTGGAAAAGCGTGTTTGTGATGACCAGCTTGTTCTCTTGACAGAACTCTATTAGCCTTTGCCCTGCTTCGTTTTGATCTCCAAGGCCAAACTTGCCAGTTGTTCCTTTTATCTCTTGACTCCCTACTTTAGCATTCCAATCCCCTATAATGAGAAGAACATCCTTCTTTGGTGTCACTTCTATAAGGTCTTGTAAGTCTTCATAGAATTGGTCAATTTCAGTTTCTTCAGCACAAGTAGTTGGTGCATAAACTTGGATTACTGTGATGTTAAAAGGTCTGCCTTGGATTCGTATCGAGATCATTCTATCATTTTTGAGATTGCATCCCAGTACAGCTTTCACCACTCTTTTGTTGACTATGAGGGCCACTCCATTTCTTTTATGGGTTTCTTGCCCACAGTAGTAGATATGATGGTCATCCGAACTGAATTCACCCATTCCCGTCCATTTTAGTTCACTGATGCCCAGGATGTCAATATTTATTCTTGCCATCTCATTTTTGACCACCTCCAACTTACCCAGGTTCATGGTTCTTACATTCCAGGTTCCTATGCAATATTTTTCTTTACAGCATTGGACTTTCCTTTCGCTTCCAGGCATATCCGCAACTGAGCGTCCTTTCGGCTTTGGCCCAGCCGCTTCATCAGCTCTGGATCTACTTGTACTTGCCCTCCGCTCTTCCCCAGTAGCATGTTGGACGCCTTCCGACCTGAGGGGCTCATCTTCCAGCGTCATATCTTTTATATGCCTGTTGTCTTTGTCCATGGAGTTTTCTTGGCAGGGATACTGGAGTGGCTTGCCGGTTCCTCCTCCAGGTGGATCACGTTTGGTCAAAACTCTCCACTATGACCTGTTCATCTTGGGTGCCCTGCTCAGCATAGTTCATAGCTTCTCTGAGTTCTTCAAGCCCCTTCGCCACGGCAAGGCAGTGATCCATGAAGGGGCTTAGCTATCATAAATTTGTCTAATTCCTCTTCAAAGCCATCTAAGCCTGTGACCATCAAATTTTGTGACACCAGATTCTATAAATAATTTATTTTTATTCATTTATTTTAAATCTATATAGCCTGCCCCTCATCGCTACGGATACAAGGATGGAGTACAACCTGAAATAAATTATCAGTTTTTTAAAAGTTCGTTAAAAACCTAAAAAGCTTAAGTAAGCAGGTACATCTTCACTTAGAGCTGAAATCACAACTGTGTTGATGCCTGACTTGCCTGTAAGGGGAGGGCATTCCATAAACAGGATGCTGCTATGGAAAAGGGTCTATCCATCACCACCACTGAACAAGCCTCCACCAACAATGAAAAGAAGAGTCTTTCCACTGATCTTAAAGCACAGGCAGACTGATACAGGGAAATGCACAACTTTTAAATATTCAGCTCACAAGCCATTTAGGGCTTTAAAAGTAGTACCAAACACATTGAATTGGGTTCAAAAGCAAATAGTACTCAATGTAATTATTTGAGTATCATTGCAACATGATCCCTCCTGGCTGCACCAGTCAAATCTCTGGTACGTTTCTGAGCTATGTTCAAGGGCAGCTACATTATAATGCATGGACCACTCTGAATAGGCTGTTCCTATCCAAAACGGCGTTTCCGTGTGCTGCGCTGGCTCGCCAGATGCAGCTTTGTCACGCTGGCCACGTGACCCGGAAGTGTCTCCGGACAGCGCTGGCCCCCGGCCTCTTGAGTGAGATGGGCACACCAACCCCAGAGTCTGTCAAGACTGGCCCGCACGGGCAGGGGTACCTTTACCTTTACCTTTATCCAATAACCATAGCTGAAAAAACAGCTAAAGATGGGAAAGGCCTTCCTCACCCCTAATGCCACCTGGGCCTGGAATGACAATGCTAGATCTAAGAGTATCTCCAAATTACAGCCCTGTTCCTTCATGGGGAGTGTAACCCCACCCAAAACCGACTGAACATCTACTTCCCAGACATATGAATGTCAACTCACAGTGCCTCTGACTTGTCAGGATTCAGTCTCAGTTTGTTGACCATCATTCAGCCCATTTCTAAATCTAAGAATCAGTTCAGCATCTCCACAGCCACATCTGATTGGGATGGCAATGAAGGGCAAGGGTTAAGAATACAGCTGGTTGACCACTGTACTTCAAGCATGGTGTCCACATGCTCTGGCTGCATTAACTGAAGCATTAGCTGAACAGATAAAACTATATACTAGATAGTAGTGAGTCATGAGAAGACTGCATCCGAGCAGGTACCAGTTAACTCTCCTTGCAGCAACCAAGCAATCGACCAACTGACAAAACTGCCTGCCACATAGAGGCAGTTAGTCCTCTCGGAATGTTGGACTTGACTGACAGCTTTATATCCCACACTAGGTTAGCAGGAGCTGGGACAAAGCAAAGGGAGCTTATCTGGTTGCGTGGATTTGAACTGCTGACCTTATGATCAGCAAGCCCAAGAGGCTCACAGTGCCACCCACGTCCCTAACAAATATAAGCAACTTTATCCTCAAAGTGCCTCACAAATTTGCCACAATAGGCTTCTGAGAGTGCCACCACCTTTTTATCTACTGTAAAAGGGTAAAGGACACCTGACAGTTAAGTCCAGTTGCAGATGACTCTGGAGTTGCGACGCTCATCTCGCTTTACAGGCCAAGGGAGCTGGCGTCTGTCCACAGACAGTTTTTCCAGATCATGTGGCCAGCATGACTAAGCTGCTTCTGGTGCAACAGAACACCAAAACCAGAGCAGTGCACGGAAATGCCATTTACCTTCCTGCCGGAGTGGTACCTATTTATCTACTTGCACTTTGAAGTGCTTTCGAACTGCTAGGTTGGCAGGAGCTGTGACCGAGCAACGGGCGCTCACCCCGTCGCAGGGATTCAAATCGCCAAACTTCTGATCGGCAAGCCCAAGAGGCTTAGTGGCTTAGACCACAGCGCCACCCACGTCCCTTATCTACTGTACATATGGGTTTAATAACCATTCACCACGGAGAAAAGATCTGTTGGGTGGGAACTTGAAGATGCAAGATGCAGTGATAATACTTTGACATCCCACCTACAAGACAGACTTGCATTTTAGCTGTCAACCTGCTTGATTCATAGACTACAGTTCACTATAAAAGGTTTTCTTTCCCTTCCACTCCTGCAGGGACACAAAAACATCATTGAAGCTCCAAAGAGTCCTGATCCTTTTCCTTGCCACATCAGCAACTTCATTGCCAAAAGTTGTTTGGGAAACTGACCCCAGAAAACAACCACCCTAATCTGCATTAGTTTCAACACCCTCTCAGAAGCTTCTGGTTTTACTTTAGCCAGACCTCTCCTGACACTCCCAATGCTCTAGGAGACTTTGCTTCCTAATAACTCCACTATCACTTGACATAGCTCACTGAGGTTTGTTGAGTAAAAGCAAAATCAGGATAAGACCAAATTAACAGTAGTCACAGAGAAATTGAAATGAGCTATATCAAAACATTAAAAGACCTGGATTTGGTCAATATGTTGAAGAGTCCCCACTTTTGTCTTTATATATAGATGAATAGATTCCTCCGGCATTTCAATTGCATTTAATGATTCTACAACTATGATGAAAGAAGCTACGTATTGTATACACCTTTACAAACTTAATTTTAACAAGTCATTTCCAACCTCCCCCCCAAAAAATTTTGGATTAAAAAAAAATCCTACCTGCTTTCAGAAATTGTTTTCACCATGTCACAATATTTGTTAAGCTTCACTCAGTTTACAGCATAAACCAAAACCTGCCAACTATGGCATTCTATCCATCTTCAAGATGACACAGTATGGAAGTCAACTCCAGAGTCTAAGCAGGGAAGTATCAGTTGATAATATCGTAGCTGCAAAGTGCCTCATGCAGCATTCAGCAACAATTTCCCCCAATACAGGGCAATGTGGCTGATAAGACTGACATCAGGGAACTCATCACTGAGGAAGAACACCAATAGCTGAATGGTAGAAGCTTCCATCACCAGTGCCTGAATGTCAGACCACACAAAGAAAATGTGACAAGGGTCACGGCATGGAATTGGTTCTTTATGGCTGAGGGTACAACTCATTAGTGTAGAAAACAATGGAAAGGGCCACAAAGCCCTGAATTAGCATACCTTTTATCAACTGTATAAGAAATACATTTGGATGGATGGGAAAAAAAACTTTCAAATATAAAATTAGTAGAAGAGCTGCATATCCTAGCCCCTTCAGCAATGCAAAGAAAACTTACTGCAATTAAGTGATGAACTTTTGCATAGCATAGAATTCACATAAGCAGCAAAGCAAAACCTGAACAAGTATATACCTCCTGATAAAACCAGAGCTTTCCCCATCATTAATTATCACCATAAAACAATTATAAGCTAGAAGGTAACTGAATAAGTCACATTTAGACTAACATTTTATCTTATTAGCCTTTTCATTTAATTAGATTTCTACCAACAGATTTGAATATTCTTCTCAAGTATTCTTAAACATTTTCTTAAGATTCATCTGATTTCTTCACTTAACATCTAAAATCATTACTTCATTACATTTTTGATAACCAAATTGCATATCCCGTTGTTTCATAAGAAATGGGTATCTTTTCGTTCTCCTGAAAACTCAAGAAAACTGAAGAAATATCCAAAAGGAAGCTGCACATACAGGGGCGCCGACTTATAAAAAATATTGGGGGGGCCCATACCGGGGTCCTGCCCCGGGAAGTTTTCTAAATTTTAGATGAAAATTAGTGAGTTTTAAAGTTTTTTAAAAGTATTTTAGAGTCATATGATCAACATTAGAACCCCGAAAACTCGACTCTCTATAACTCCACACTCCGGGAAACTCGACAAGCCTGAAACACTTTTTGGCTTTGAAAAAAGAAACAAAACAAAAACACGCACGGTATTTTCGTAAAAAGCTAATTTAATTTGCAGTAACAATTATGCTTATAGACTATTACAGAGCAGTGAATATATAGCTCTGAAAAGACTGAAATGATATTTAAATAAATCCTAAACTATCATTAAAAGAATAAAACATAAAATATTGCTGTCGCACAGTAATAGCACTTTGATTAATAAGTGAAATAGCTAATTTAAGCTTACTTTGAATAAGGCTGAGGGTTCATTAAATAAAAATAATATCTCAAAGTTAATGCTTTAATACAGTTAATAAAGTTAATACAGTATGCCTAATACTGTATGTAAATACTGTAATACTGTATGTAAATAACGGGCTTTAATTGGGTCTTACACCCTAAAAATATTTAAGTATTTGAAAATAACTAATACAGTACTATAGTAATATAGAAATACAGTACTAAACTAGTACTAATATTTCAAAACTGAAAATTTAACATTCTGTATGTATTTAATTCTCTATTTTATAAAGATTTTTAATATCTGACAGTGAGTTTGGAGTAGCCCAATGCAAAAATCCTGAGGATCCATGTGGATCCGTGCTTTGTAACCACGTTTTTGCACCACTGTGACCCTAGGCAACAGTGGGTGCGTGATTTTTTTGGTGCAAGATGTAGCCATGAACATGCTATGTGATCTGATGGTGAATTTGGGGTGACCCAATGCAAAAATCCTGAGGATCCATGTGGATCCGTGCTTTGTAACCACGTTTTTGCACCATTGCAGCCCCAGGCAACAGTGGGTGCGTGATTTTTTTGGTGCAAGATGTAGCCATGGACATGTAATGTGATCTGATGGTGAATTTGGAGTGACCCAATGCAAAAATCCTGAGGATCCATGTGGATCCGTGCTTTGTCACCACGTTTTAAATGGGGAGGGAAGGAAAAACACAGAAGGGACAAGAAGCACAAGAGGGGTGTGCGGAGAAGCAGCTGGCTAAGAATGCAGGGGAGGAGTTTTAACGGGGTGGGGGGGAGGAAAGGAAGGCAAAAGTCCCCCCCCAAGCCAGCCCTCTCTCTCTCTCTCCCACCTGCGAGTCCCTAGAGCACGGAGAGGAGGAGGTGGTGGGCTGGAGCCTGCACGCAGTGTGACTAGGAAAGAATTAGAAGAAAGGACTCGATCCTTTCCTTAACCCTCTGCTTGCCAAGAGGGCAGGGGATTCCCTGCTCTTTGTTGAGTTTGAGCAAACGCAGCAACAGAAGCGGGTGGGCAGTAAGACCCTGAGGCAGAATGCAGGAAAGCAGCAGCTTCCGCCTTCCCTTCGCCCGCCCGCCCGATCTGATTTTTGCCTGATTTTTGCCTATTTTTGCTCCTGCGCTCCGGCGAGTCAGCTCCAGGGACCACACATTCGCTCAATAACACGCACAGACATTTCCCCTTACTTTTTAGGAGAAAAAATTATGTGTGTTATAGAGCGAAATTTACGGTAATAATTTTCTTAGATTATTGGGGGGGCAGAGCCCCCCCAAACGAATTTTTGAGGGGGCTCGGGCCCCCTCAGGCCCCATGGAGTCGGCGCCTATGTGCACATACAATACGTTATGGAATCAGTAGCTTATCATGTTAACATATGAAACTGCCTTTGGTGCATCAATCCCAGGGCTGTCCACTGACTCCAAGATTTCAATCAGATGTCTTTTGCAGCTATGCGACTCAAGATACATTTTAGTTCAAGATGCTAGGAATTGAACCACAGACCTTCCACATGCAAAGAATATACTCTATCATTTAGCAATGGGTTCTCCCAAAGAAACAACCCAAAAGGTATAATATGTAAACATTATTTGTACTACAGCTCAAACCTATCAATATTTCCAGCACTCCCCATTGCATCCATTTTCAAGGAACCATGCACTTTTAACACACACCCCATATTTATATACTTGAACCACTATAGTAAAAAAGGGGGAAATAATTTGAACCAAACATTATGCAAAAACGCTTTAGGTCTACTCATGAGAGGCTTGACTATTATTTATTATTTTATTTACCACATATCTATCCCATGTTTTCTGTAAGCTCGTTGGTGCAAGTGGTTCTCCCCTTCCTCATTTTATCCCCACAAGAACTCTGTGAGGTAGGTGAGACTGAGAGGCAATGTCTGGCCCAAGATCACCCACATTCTAGTCTGACACTATAACCACTACACCACACTGGCTCCAGCTTTAAGAATTGCAACAGACTTTCCTCTACAAGGAGTCAGCATCCCACTATATACTTTCTACAGCAGTGGGTGATAGGATGAGACTCATGACTGGAATATAGAAATTGAGGGGTATAACCTATTCAAAAGGAATAGACCAAACAGGAAGGGAGGAGTAGGAGCATTATATGTAAGGGGTGTGTATACTTCTGAAGAGATCCAAGAGTTGGTACAGGGAAGGCAGATTGAGAATAAAAAGAGGAGGATGGAAACAACAGTAACAGCACTGAGAGGTTTGCTATAGACCATCAAGCCAGACTGAAGACTTGGATGATGACTTCCTAGTGCAGATTACCAAATATTTAAAGAGATATAGTCATAATGGGAGACATCAACTACCTCAATATCTGTTGGAACACAAACTTTGCCAAGAATGTAAGGTCCAACAAATTCCTCCATTGCCTTCTGCTGACAATTTCATTTCCCAGAAGCGGGAAGAAACAACAAGGTTGCTCCTGGCCTTGGTCTTCCAAGGAGGAACTGAATGATGAAGTGAAAGTACTAGGAATCCTGGAAGAAAGTGGTCATACTCTCTTGTGTTTCATTATACAGAGGCAAGGGAAAGCTGAGTATAGTTAGGCATGCCTTCTGGACTTTAAGATGGCTGATTTCAAAAAGCTTAATGAACTACTGGGTGAGATCCCATGGTCAGAAATACTTAAACGGAGTCCAAAATGGACAGGAATTTCTTAAAGGTGAAATACTGAAGGCACAAATGCAGACAATTCTAAGAAGAAAAGTGGGAAGCAAGAAACCAGGGTTTGTTTGTTTTTTTACAACACTAATGTCTCACATCATATATAGAAAAGACTTTACAACCTGAGAAAAGGCAATGCATGTACTTTTGTAAACAAGGGAAATCTTTTATTATATTATATAATTATATATTTATATAATTATATTATATAAATTATTTTATTTTTTAAAAGAAACCAGTGTTTTTGAATAAGGAGCTTACAGAGGAGCTGAGACATAAGAAGGGCATGTATAAGAAATGAAAAAAGGAGAAATCATGAGGGAAGAGTACACATGAGTAGCCAACAGTTGCCCTTGGGATCCCTTCCAACTCTACAATTCTATCATAGTTGCTGTGGATGAATCTATTTCAAGCTTGATATATATATACACTATAACGCTTGTGCTGAAAGTCTTTTTATGGCACACACACCCTTTTAAAGTGAACCTCGTCACTAAAATATGCTAAAATTCTGGTTTATCTATATGTGTTTATCTATGACAATTATTAAAATATCTAAACTTCAGATAAGTATTTCCCAAGAGAAATTACTTATTTTAGTTGGTGAAGGATGATTCTAGCAACCCAGATGGACTCCTGCATATGTCCTTTAATTAGTCCTCTCTCGCCTCCTACACCCACAGTTCTAAATTAAATTATTTTCAGATTACATGATCTACTTACCAGAGACTCATGGGAAATACAGTCAGAAGATAAATACACAGTGCAAGATATAAAACAAACAATAGGCCTAGCTGAACATGGAAATAGACATTATGTGAAAGTCATCTGGTTAAAAATATATATGATAGATCTGCCTATTTAATTAAACAGGCATGAGAAATTTAACATTTATGAAGGTGCATGAGTCAACATTGGAAAGCAATGCTTCCAATATCTAAATTAGCCTATTTCAATAATTATAGCTACTAAATGTTTTATTCTGCATAGGACACTCATTAATAAATATTTTAAATATAATAAACATAAGCTACCAGTTAAAAAGTCTACAACCACTTATTAACTCTTGAAAATTAATCCTATATGCTCCCAATGTCAACAGAATGTGAGTGAAGCAGACATTCTAATTTCATCCTTGCAGTTACAACTACAGTATTTGCTCTCATTTTTTCTTCATAATTTTAATCTTTGGTTGTGCTATTAACATCTTGTGTTCATTATTTATTTCATTGTGAGACTCTTCAAGTTCTCATTTGGGGTAGAAATTTGGCATATAAATTTTAAAACAAAAACATTTGATAGATGGATTTACTACATAAGCTACCACGATCAAATATTTGAAATAGCACATCTTTGATCTTGCATATCAGACATGCTGCTTGAGGGGGCCCGGAGCTGTGCGACATCTCCACATCGTGCACACACGCACTGTGTTGTGCGTCCCCCGCAGTGTGCATGTGGGACAGAAGCAAGCCCTGTGGTGTGTGTGTGCTGCTGCCCCAGAACGGGGGGGGGGGGGGGCCTTCAATGAAAATTTGGGAGGAGCTTTGCCCCCCCAGTTGGCGCCGATGTTGCATATTATCTCACATTGCATTGGACCAAGACTTCATCTATCAGTGATGGAAAAACTCCTTCCACACATGGTAGAACTTTGCTCCAGTGGAAAGATCTCACTGGCAGAAGGGAAGCAGCTTTTTCTAGTTCCACCCCCCCCCCCAGCACTAGATAAGTGTACTTTAGATTAGTCTTCGTCATGTTTCTCCTGATGATAAGTGTTGGAATTCAAAAGACAAACCCAATGTCTGAAAGTCAACAGATCTCACTAAAGAAAACATTTTTCTGTTTGCAATTTTTTTTGGGTACCTTTGTCAAAGGTTTCTGAAAAAAATATGAACATGTAACAATTTGCACAACATTTAATATTACTGAATATAACACTATTATAAGTAACAAAACTATTTCACGTCAACAGAAAAATAGATTCTTTCATGATGTGAAATTTCAAGCTGTCATCCTCTCATGCATCACCAAGATTCATTTTTAAAATTGTATTTACTGAGTTTTATACACACCTTAGGTAATTCATATATGAGCTACAATAAAACAATAACAAAATAAACCATATATGTGGGAGAGGGTAAGCATTATGATGAGAAAAGCAATAGAGAGAGGATATACAGTGGTGCCTCGCAAGACGAAAAGAATCCGTTCCGCAATTCTCTTCGTCTAGCGGTTTTTTCGTCTTGCGAAGCAAGCCCATTGACAGCTTAGCGGATTAGCTCTATTAGCGGTCTAGCGGCTTTTAGCGATCAGCTGTTAAGCGGCTTATCAGCGGATCAGCTGTTAAGCGGCTTAGGAAAAGGGGGTGAAAGTGGAAAAAACCCGTGGGAACTCGCAAGATTTTTTCGTCTTGCGAAGCAACCCCATAGGGAAATTCGTTTTGCGAAGCGCCTCCAAAACGGAAAACCCTTTCGTCTAGCGGGTTTTCCATCTTGCGAGGCGTTTGTCTTACGGGGCACCACTGTAAAGGGAGATCATAGCATGTTATCACATATGTTAAGGATAATTATCAATTCTTTCCTGCATTCTCTGACTGACCAAAAGTAGTTTTCTATAGAGTCCCTTATGTTGAAGGTTGAAAAGTGCTGTGTGATAAAGTTGCATATTCAATAAACTTGTACAATATGGTATAAAATTTGTCTGCTTCTGGGTCCTTTAATTTCAGTTTAAATGTCAGGTATTCCAACAAGGCCAAATTTCCTTGTACCAAAAACTCAATAAATTACGATGAGATTGTTTCTAATGTTTGACTATTACCATTCTGGCTGCTACAATGCAAAACATAATTAAGGCTTTCAATAAAATAATTTGCAAAAAAACCATCAAAAATAAACAATAACATTATTTGGGAGTTCACCTGTATTTTTGGTTAGTTATTTTACCAATTTCATGGAAAACTTCAGTCCAAAAATTGAATGTTTCCTCACAAGACCACCACATGTGATAGAAAGTTCCTTTTTCACCAGCCATTAGTCTGTGAAACCTGTGTGCTGTGAAATCTGGTGCACCTGGTAAAGGTAAAGGTAAAGGAACCCCTGACCATTAGGTCCAGTCGTGACCGACTCTGGGGTTGTGACGCTCATCTCGCTTTATTGGCCGAGGGAGCCTGCGTACAGCTTCCGGGTCATGTGGCCAGCATGAGTTAAACCGCTTCTGGCACACCAGAGCAACGCACGGAAATGCCGTTTACCTTCCCGCTGAAGCGGTACCTATTTATCTACTTGCACTTTGATGTGCTTTCAAACTGCTAGGTTGGCAGGAACAGGGAGCGAGCAATGGGAGCTCACCCCATCGCAGGGATTCATTTCTTCTACCTTATCTTACTACTTACACATCCACCAAAATTTAAAACAATTTTTAAGTGCTTTTAAGTTTAATAATATATAAAAAGGTTATAAAATGGAAATAACCAAGATATTTCCATGAGCCTGGTAGCATGCTCAGAAACCACATTTTTCTCATTCTGATATATGAAAAAATGTGCTCATTTGATGTCTAAGTGCCAATATAAAACTCTAAAATATTTTGGAATTTCATAATTCAACATTGTGAGAAAATAGCAATTGCACATGTCATTTGTAAATAGAAAGATTTAGTTTCAAACAAGTTAAGAAATATCATCTAAAATCCATCTACTTATGTGCTCTTACATTATATATACACTGAAACTGGTAGCTCTCCATTCCCCAAGGAACCCTTGAGTTTCTTGTTCTCTGAGGGGTTACAGAACTCAAAACTGTAGCTCCTGAGTGTTTCTGGTAGAAACCATGACACAGTGATGTGATCCATGTCCCAACTTCAATCAAGGTTCTGTAAATGATAACAGGGGTCGCTTTCTTCATTTGTACAAAATCTTTCTGTTGGATAGCTACAGCCAACAGGAAATTTAGTTTCAAACAAGTTTCAGTGCATAGGTTTGTGCTTTTGTGTAGCTTAGTGAAGTTATTGTAGTTAGAAGGTGGCTGCTGATCTAGTAGAATGCCATGCCTTATGATTCCATATTTGAGTCTAATTTTCACTACTGACTATGCTTTTAGGTTTAAGGCCTTGCAACATGTTCAATATCTTTGTTCAGACATCATGACTTCTTTAGTACTGTAGCTCTGCCATCCCCACCATACAACTGCAAAAACAGTTATATGCAATCATAGTTATGACATCTACTCCATTAGCCACCCTTTCCCCATATACGGTAAAAAAAATTAAGTAGAAACACTGCTTTCCTATAAGAAATGTAACCTAAACAATATATTTTTTCAAACAGGGAACACATAGCAAATTGCACTGGAAGGGTGATAATGAAAAAGCAACACCATTTATTAATTTTGTATAAGTTATATTCAACCCTAGAGATTCCTTGGAGGGAAAGAACATGTCTGAATTTCACCGTACAGTGCCACAGGCAGAAAGTGAGAGAAACTAAACAAGCACATCCTGAAGGGAGAGAAAATGCCTGCAGCAGCAAATGACCTACTACATACCTCACTGGAAATGTTTTGATGTTATAATTTGTTAATTTCAAGAAAAAAGACAATTATCAACAATTACAGTTTGTTCTCATAGAACTATTTAACTTTTTTTTTAAAAAATGATCAAAAATGACATATTATTATTATTCAAAAGAATGATGAATTTTCAAAAGATTATGAAACCACATAAGTTTGCACGAGAACCCCATGCCAAATTTATTCCTTGATTACTTATGGTAGGACGGTTCATGACAGGATTAAAACACTTGAATTTCTGTAATAGAACTATACTCTGCTGCTTATCAGGCAGAAGAATGTTACTGAACTATACATTTAATGGTCTGAATTAGCAAGCACTTCTCCCTGTTGAATTGCAAGGTATTTTAAATAATGACACATGCTTTTAAAAAAATCAACTTTGCTTTGGCAGTTGGATTGAATCATAAATACATTTATATGCCCCTATTAGGGCTGGCATTTGAACAGTTAAAAAGCACATCTTGGTAAACTGACTGGCAAAGTTTTGAAAGAGGTATAATAAAAGTATACTAATTATAAAATGACTATCTTCTGGATATTCTATAGTCCAGCCTCAGAACCTTTATAAAGCATTTTGCCACATCACATAGCACACCATGGCAGGTCATCATGCTATATATTCTTCTTCACTTTAGCAAATGCAGAAATACTTGTGACCTGTGTAAAATTGTCACCTTTTCTTGATAAATTGTCTAATATATTGGTTTTCAACCAGTGTGCTGTGGCACCCTGGGGTGACTTGAGTGCAGGGGAGCCCCAGGGGGCGTCCTTTCCTTAACTTGCAGCCCATATCTTCTTGCATTATATCTCTCTCTCTTTCTCTCTGAGGAACATTCTAGGAAGCCAGCAGCTTTAACTTGCAGCCCATTTTCTTCCCAAAATATAACAGCAGCAAAAAAAAGTGGGGAAACACTTTTGCATGACTGTTGTACTTCTTAAAGTGTTTTAAATTTGTTGTTAGCCGCCCTGAGCGCAGTTTTTGAACCGGGAAGGGCGGGGTATAAATAATAAATTAGTATTATTTATTATTATTATTATTAAAATCTTTTCCTCACAACAACAACAAATCCTCCCCAGCTTCAGTAACTAACAGTTCCTTAGATTTACACAAAGGGCTTGAGAAAACAGCAAAGTAGCTTAATGGTATGTGTGCCTGGATGTGTGTGTCCTCTATATGTAGGGATTTAAAAGGAACCCTGAAAATGAGCAGTGTCTTCTGTGTTTCTCTCTCCTATCCCAAACATCCTTCCCCTCTATTTCTTTCTACCTCCCCCCAGCAACCCCCCTTTTCCATAACAGTCACCCAGCTTTATGGGAACAGAACCATGCATGCAGAACCTGTGCTGTGTGTTTCTCGCTTTCCCCACAACAACAAAATATTTCTGTTTCTGATCTTAATCTTGTTTTGCCCTCTCCATTCCCCACACATGTGCACACTAATTTCGGGAAAGGCAGGCTGGGGCGTCAGCTCGGCCCTGCAGAGCAGAGGCGTCACTTGGGTTCCTGTCAACACATGCTCTCCCACATACACGCACACCCAAAATGGTGCCAAAAAGGGGTGGGGGAGATGGAGTGGGGGTAGAATGGGAAAATCCCCACTTATGCGCATCCTGTAACAGAACCCCAGTGTAAGTGGCTTCCGTTACAGGGAAGCCACAGAAAGAATGTGGTTGGTCATGGGAGCCGTGCTCTCAAAACGGTTGAAAACCACTAGTCTAATACCAAGGGCTTAGCGTCTTTTAGCAGAGCGCAGTGATCAACTGGGTATATACCGGTAAGCGGTGAGATGATCTTTCAGGTATTCTGGTCCCAAGCTGTACAGTATAGGACTTCATACACCCCAAAACTGTCACTCTGAAATTAGCCCATTAGCAATATCCTGCTCCAGTAAGCAGTCAATCTGCTGTATTTTGCACTAGCTGCAGCTTCCAGATGAACTTCAAAGGCAGCCCCACAAAGAGAAATTGTGGTAATCCAGTCTGTAGAATGGAAATATCAATGAAAAATGGAAGGGAATTAAGAGTGTACGGCAATTGTAAGAGAAATTCTAAATTCATAACTGTGTGAGTATTTAAAAAGTATACAAAATAAAGCTCAACTCTTTATAAACCATTTGAAAGCACCATGAAAGAGGAACAATCAGTATTTTATTTATTAAATATTGAGCTTACATATTCACCTAAGCCATGTATGGGTTGCTATCCCAAACTACAGTCATGATTTCATTTTTCTTTACATTTCCTTAAAGTGGAAATATTAAATAAATAATTAATGAAGGTTAGGACTCTTTCATACTAAACCAATTCATACATTATTTATCAGTATTTAGTATTTCCCACACACTGTTTGGAGGCATTTAAATAACCTCCTGAATTTGAAAACGCAAGCTTCATACCATATGCAGAAGTATGTAAATCTTTTATTTTAAACATGCAACTAGATAGTTCAAAAATAATATATGAAAACAGCCTAAATTTGGCTTCTTATTTTCCCTGACTCCAAGCCCTTGCCTTCAACTGCTACAGATTCCATTTGACCTTTATCCGCATGGGTATGTTAAATGCAGATATGTAAAACTGACTAAATGTTGCTGAAAAATCAATTTTTATTTATTCTATATATTTTGCTTAGTTGAATGCTGCTGTATATACAGGAAGGGGAAAGAGGTGGGTTTACTGGCCATAGGAAGAACCATGAGTTGTGACAGTTACTTTATTGTTAAAAAGAAGATACACAGATTTCTGCAGCTAAAGGACAGTAAAAACAGATTAATTCTTAAGAGCTACATTAAATTTAAACTAAAGTTAAAGGTTAAGAAACAAAAGAAATGTAAAGACCTTCCCTGTCTCTAATCTTTTTATTCTTAACCAATACCACTCAAGAATCTTCAACTAATTATTATGTTTTATTGACGGCATCTTTCCCTGGGGAGGTTATTTAAAAAGTTTAACCCCTGAGCAAGTCATGGCTTCTCCTCCCTTTGAAAGTGTCAAGTGCATTGATTATAACTGCAGGAAGTGTTACCTTCTACCCAGAGATTCTCACCCTGCACAATCTTAAACACTGTATCCCTCCCCAAACAGCTTTGATTCAGCAATTCAGACCTCTTCAGCTGATATTAAAGGCAGAAGCACCACAGAAAAGGGATCAGCAGCTAAAATGAAATACAAAGCGGGAGAGGGACACAGATCTTGGATATGGTAGCACAAAGCTGGAGAAAAGCAGATTTGAAAAAGACATCAGAGTGACTAAAAAAGAACAATATGACAGAAATTAAATATGATTTTTATGCATGGCTTCGAAGCATTTAAACTCATCTCAACCTCCATTGAAATTCTGATCATACCCAAACCCCAAGGCTTTTGACATACTTTCATAAATCCACACCTCCTCTCTCTCTTGTCTAATCTCCAGAGTCACTGTGAGGTATCCCACAAGTTAAAGTGGTAAAAATGCTGAATTCTAATATCCATATGAACCCACAGAAAATACCACTTAATTGTAAAAATGAAAAACAGATACAAGAAACATAAAATACTGTAAATATTCACTAGGTGGCATTTTCCAATGCTTAATGGTTAACAGAAAAATGCACCTTTCAAAAAACATATATATCTACCAAGACTTAATAGTAATTTCTCTAGGTTAATGGAGAAAGTTGCAACAAAATAATGCTACAGATATTATATGACCATAATAATGATTTATCAGGACACAAAGAAAACACCACCATACATTTAATTCATTTTGTGATCTTCAGAATTAAAATTCTTAGAACGCTTTTAGAATTCAGAAGTAAACAGCTACTGAGATGAGGTTTATACACAACTACGCATGAATCATAGAAACAGTGCCCAAACTCCCACAAAGTAATTGGATTTTCAGAACTGCAAGTGGGTTTATTCCAATTCAGTCATGACAGGGCCAGAAGGTAATGATACATCTGCCATGATGCAACAAGCAGACCTGTCTTCTGTCAAGAGTTGAAATCATAAAGGAATAAGCTGTCGTTAACAACCTCTCTCCAAACACTAGAGCTGTCATCTCATTGTTTTCCTTTGCTGGCATGGGGGCTAGGGTGGGCTTATATAGCCTGTCATTCAATATTACTCCAAGCATTTAACCTTCCCTCTCAATTTTCTTTAAGCAATCTTTGACTCAACTTAGACAAATTTATGACTAATTACCTACTTATAAAGTTTCTGTATAAAATTCATTTGGATATAAATCCATTCAATCAGATTTTAACAGGAACTATGTATTGTGAATAAATATATAACTACCACACATTTTTTTAAAAGGAAATAAAACATATACAGTGGTACCTTGGTTTACGAACTTACTCCGTTTTGGAAGTCCGTTCTTAAACCAAAGCTTTCTTAAACCAAGGCATGCTTTCCCATAGCAGCGGGGGACTCAATTTACAAATGGAACACACTCAACAAAAGTGAAACATGTTCTTATTCCAAGACAAAGTTCACAAACCAAAACACCTACTTCCAGGTTTGAAGCATTCTTAATCCAAGTTGTTCATAAACTAAGCTGTTCTTAAACCAAGGTACCACTGTATGTCTATGCTCTCAGTATTTCCTATTTTTGTATATGTATGTTTGGGATAAGCAAGAACTTTTTTTTACATTCAGTATTTTATTAAACATATTTTCTAAACTGTTATCATGATCAATTTAATCATCTAAAACTTAAAGACAAAAATCCAGAGTTGTTTCAGGCGGGCACAAGAGTTAGCATATGCAAGTAAGTATTTTTTAATTTTTATCTTACATCTCACTTTTAAAAGTCCCCTCAGTTAAAACAACAACAACAACCCATACAGCACCGGGAAATTAAGAGACATACTAATAGAGAAGCATGGGCACAAAACCTTATTGGATAGGGAACTAATTGTGCAGTTCTTGGATTTGGACTCTCAGCCAAAGTGTGAAAATACATGCGAAATGCTTGCTGCAACAAATAAGATACACGATGTCTCAGGACGTCGACTGCATGAGGCATATTTTATTGCATTGGGGACAATCTGATCAAGCTAGGGAACTACTGATTAAGCCACTATAGGCAAATCGGCTGGGTCAGTCTGAGGCCTACTAAATCAAATATCTTCTGGATGATAAGTCCAATGATATCACAATGGCCGTGGCAAAGTTTCCTTCAGTAGTCATACAAATCAAAGATCAACATACCCATGACTAAACAAATAACGCTTTGGTCTTCCTTTCCTGGGAGGTTGTCTGTATGAATCTGTATTTTATTCTGAATCCATGTTATGGGTCATTGGACCACAATAAAGGTTATTATTAAATAAGATATACCTCTTCAAGAATCCACCAGAACAACCAATCCCTGGCTCTGAAGCCAAATACACTTCAAACCTACAAGGCTTTCTGAGAGCAGGGAAGTTTTCACAAGCCCTTCCCAAATCTATGGATCCGAATCAGACATTGAAATGAATACTTCTACCATACATACATGAAATGCATGTACAAATGGGGAATTAAGAGCTTTTATTTTCAGGTATCCAATCTAGAGATGGATCTAGTAGCCCACCAGAGAGTGTATATTGGAGACTTGCAGAAGAATAGGAATAATTTTACCTTCACCTGATGGGACTGTTAAACACTTTTTGGATGAGAATGCGAAACAGTGCTGAAACGAGTATTATTGGCACAGAAATGGAAGCAGGAAGAACTACCAACGAAAGAGGAATAGCAGATGAAACTGATGGGCTATGCAGAATTGGATGAGATGACAGGGAGAATTCGAAACCAGCGGGACCAGAAATTCTTGAAAGATTGGAGTAAACATATGAGTTATCTGAAAGACAATTGTAACCAACTGACTATGCTTGTAGGATTACAAGACGTTTTGTAAGGAGAACTGTATGAAATACTGCAGAAAAGATTTATGAGAATGGATTTTAAGTTATGGATTATTAAAAGTAATAGTTAGGATAACAAATGTAAGATTAAGAGATGAGGTTTGAAAATCATTAGACATGGTTGATGGAAGTCTCAGGCTAAAATAGCCAAAATGTTGTATAAGATGAAATGAGATGATTAGTAAAAACTAATAAAAATGTATATTTTAAAAACAGAGAGAAATGGTGCTGAAACAATTCTCCCTATTTCTGCACTTTTTAAATTTCCTGATGCAGCAATAGACCCTTACCCTGCTGAATAAAGCTTAGACCTTAAATGGCTAACCTGTGACCCTCCAGATGTTGTTGAACTCCAACTCCAATCAGCCCCAGCTAGCATGGCTAATGATTAGGTATTGGGAATTGTAGCCCAACAACACCTGGAGGGCACCATGTTGGCTTGCCCTGAAATTAGAATGATGAAGAAGTTAGAATTTTATCTAAAGCAGACCTTTAGCATTTGTTACTTGGAGGAAAAAATGGCAGAATTCTGAAACCTTCATTTTCAACCCCACTGAAGTTGTTTAGGTTCAGCTCACAATAATACTAATTTCCCTAACAATGACTCTCTTTTAAAACAGTTTCTGTAAAAATGAAAATTGGCCTGCATTTCCCCCCCTGTTCAAGGCTTTGAACCATATCTGAAGGCACGCTTCACCCAAAACAGTATAGCTTAGAAAAAGATGTGAAGTTTATAAATTTATAAAAACTTATTTTCTCATGGTTTATCATAACCAGAAGCATCAGAAAGTCTTAAAATGAAGACATTCACCGCTTAACCTTTGGACGAAAAACACAGCTTAAATCCAACCTGAGTGCACTTTTTCATTGCAGAATTTATTCAGTAGTTCTACAATATGGTCTAATTTGTCATCACCTGCACAACTGTCACTCACTTTACCATTTACAGTTTTCTTTCCAAACTAAAGCACCCAGGACCCACCCCCCCCAAAAAAAAATCCCAATAAAAACAACTGAACATTACAAATTGGGGGGGGGGGTTAAATCCCAGTGTTAATGTAGCAGATCACCTCCCAAGTACAGACCAAGCCAAGCCTTAAGATCTTTCAAGGATCTCATGCTAGTCATTCTATGAACAGCAGACTGTCACTTGGTGACAACACAGAAATGAGCTCTCTCAATGGTAGTATTCACCCTTTGGAATGCCTTTCAACAGGTGGTTCAGGAAGTGGAGATAGTAACCAGTTATAAATGCTTCTTAAAGATTTCCTGGACTCTGATTTCTAATTCTTAAACTATTTTTTTTCTTTTTGAGTACTGCTCAGTTTTACATATTTTTGTTCTGTGTTTAATCAACTTTTTAAAAATTGTTATCTTTTTATATGAAATTCTATTAATTTTTTCCTAATAATGTTTTATATAAAGCACTTAAGAAATTTATTTTCATAGTAAGCATTTTATACATTTTATAAATAAATAAATGGGATAGAAATGAGTAAATAAATCCTATGTGGTTTTTTAAAGCAAAAAATGAACAGAAGCAGGTAAGTGCCTTCTTCTGACACACCATGGACAGCTTTATTTTGGGATATTCTATCACCCACCAAGACTCATTAAAATTCTGCTTGGGGCTGAAAAGATTACTGTAAAACTGTCTGCGTCAGTTTCTTAGTTTCGATTTAAAAATTAACGTAGTGGGTAAAATGTTTCCAATGTGTTTTTTCTCCTGGCATAGCCTACATGACTTTCTTTGGGACATTATTACTGAGGCAAGATACATTGGAAGACGGGGGGGGGGGGAATTACCTATGTCACACTCCCTTTTTTTGTTTTCATGGGAGTATTCCTCTGTGGGTGTGTTAAAAGCTCACACAGCATTGTGAAACACTGGAGTGTGTTTTGTGTTAAGAATCTGACTTAGTCCAACTAATTTTAATAGGTCCATTTGTACGCTTCATAGAACATCTCTTTCTTTAAGGGTACAAGTTCAAATACCTTCTAGGATCAACTTCCTGTAATAATAGATAGAACAATTTGTGCATCAGATGGAGATAAGGAAAACTTCAAGCTGATGAAATTCAACTGAAAACGTCAGTAGTTTTAAAAAGATTTTTGGATTGATTTATCTTCTCCAAAGACCACACGGCAGTTCCTATAACAGTATTCAATGTAAGTAAACAACAACTGTTTCCTCAAATAAAAGAATTATTATGCAAAAGTTTTAGAAATCTAAAGAAAATTGGCAGTTATATACAAGTTTGATGTACATTAAGAAAACAAAATCTCATAATATTGTGAAAAATTGTTGAGTATAAAAAACAAACATATTTCAAAAGGCCAAATAAATATCCTACCTCAATAGCTCTTTTAATGTATGGAATCTGAGTGCCACTGTCCAGATCTTCATTTATAATAAGCCTTCTTGCCCACTGTCCTGCTCGAACAACACCGCTCCCGTGAATTAAAACCATCAGTTTGTCTGGATTTGTCATTGCATCCTCACTCATAAAGATAAAACTCCGGGGTTCACCTTCCATGGCATCTACCTAAAATGAAAACAGTGTGTTTATTAACAGCTTGTTGAATTATATAGCTTACATCAATAAATCTATTCAGACTATCCAACAGCTGCAACTAGCAATTAAATGCTTAGTTAGACCTGGAGTCTGGAAAATAAGTTGCCTACTATACTGTCCTAAGTATTCATTACAGGTAGGTAGCCATGTTGGTCTGTTGTAGTCGAGAGAGAGAGAAAAAAATCCTTCCAATAGCACATTAGAGACCAACTAAGTTTGTTATTGGTATGCGCTTTCGTGTGCATGCACACTTCTTCAGATACACCAGTATTCATTGTTAGCAGATCCACTCACAAAGGTGTTAATGCATACTGGCAGAGCAAACCCTACAGGTGGGATTCACCTAATGAGTTCTATCAGTGGAAGCCATGAATGAAGACATACCCCTAAAGTGGGTTGAGAGGGGCCAGGAGACCCCCAAAACAGCACACAGTGGGTGTGGGTGTTTCTGTCTGGCAAGCTGAAATGCTTGTACAGATGGAACGTTCATCATAGTACAACACTGATTTCCACCCTAAGTGCTCAAATCGTAATCACTCCCAGTAAGTTTTCCTCTTTGTATGTTTAAAAATATTACGTATGCATCCTAAGTTTCCAGAAAAGGAATACAGAATGATATTTTTAATCTCACAACAGCCTGTGAGGTAGGTTAGATGATGACTTGTCCAAGGTCGACAAACAGTGTCAAACAGAGCAGTTCGTAGTTGAGCAGGGACTACAAACTAAAAGTCGCTTTGTGCTAACTATACCAAAGAACTAACAATTAAATTCAAAATGCCACAGAAGTCACAAATGCAGTTCCACCAGCAGTACAGAATGTCACAACTGCCTCACATATGATGGGCAGCCTATTTGCATAAAGTTGATCAGGTCATACCTGGGTATTACCCTGCCCACTTCTGGCAGTAATCTGTCCACCCCATCACAGATATCTGCTTAAAAAATACAGTCTGAATGGGTAATCAGAACAGTGTTTATTACTCTAGTGGACAATCCCTGCTTGGAGATCAGTAATTGCAACCCATTGGTCCTGTTAATCTTATCTGTAGCCCTTGCTAGTTTATCATGAGGTGTTGGCGACTCAACTATAGAATTGCTCAAGTGGCTCCACTTGTTTATGTCAGGAAGGTCACAGATGCTGATCTGTCATCTTCACTCTCTCATGGAGTTTTGTAGGATTATATCTTTTATTCCCTCCTTTGAAACCTCTAGGCAAGATTACATGTAATAAGCCCTATTTTTTTTTTATAAAAAAAATCTTGCCCAGATCCTACCATTTGAAGACTGGATATGTGTGAGCCAACTGAATCTCTGGTCTTGTAACTTAGGGTTGATCAGAACATACATTAGCATACATGAGTTATAGCGTCTGGCTACCCAGTTGCACCCCTATCTGGGCAGGGATAGCTTAACTTCTGTCATCTATGCTCTGATAACCTCTGCTGGTGCAGAATTCAGCATCCAGGTTGCCTACCAGGGCAAGATGGTTTGAGTATATAATGCCAATCCTGGCCTGACTGCAGTGGCTGCCAATTAGTTTCTGGGCCCAATTCAAGTTGCTGATATTGACCTATAAAGCCTTAAATGGCTCAGGCCACAATACCTCAAGGACCACCTTTCCTCATATGAACCAACTCAGACCTGTGATCATCAACTGAGGCCCTTCTTCGTGTGCCTCCTCCATGAGATGGCAGCAGGGCAGCAACGTGAGAATGTACCTTTTCTATGGTGGCTCCTCACTTGTGGAATGTTAGCCTCAGGGAGGCCTGCCAGGTGTCTTCGTTACAAATATTTAGGTGCCAGTTAAAAACATGCCTCTTCTCTCTAGGCCTCTGGTTAATTAAACAATATACAGTCTTTTAAACTGTGTGTAGTGGGGTTATTGTTATTGTTTGCTACTATGTGTTTTTGTTTGTTGCATCTCCCTCTCAAAAACATCCTGTGATGCACATAATGAGCGGATGACTTGCCCACAGGCACCAATGAACTTCACAAGTAAGTGTGGATTTTGAATCCTGCTCTCCTGACTCTGCCCACCATATCACACTCTCTCAAGTGTGAGGTATAAGCCCATTAAACAACCATATATTTGCTACATAATACACCATAATTCATCACTTCCAGATGTACGTACATGTCTGTGTGTGTGTGTGTACACTCACTGGAGCCTTAGTTCTTGCATTAATGCTAATTATCTTATTAATGCTAATGGGCATTAAAGCACCAGCACCTCCAAAACAGCTCAAGCGATCAATGCAAAATGCTGGCATTTCGCAAAATGCTCATATTTAAAGCATTGTTAAGAATGGATTACAGTACTGAATAGGTTATTTCCTTTAAGCAGCAAAAATAATAATAATGCACCACTGTTGTCCAAATAAGTGTTCAGAAGTACACAAGTATCTAGTTTCCAGCATGGGGACTTGTTAGATCCACAGTTATTATCTGGGCCAGTCTGGCCAAATTAGAAACTCCAGTTTCAATTATGTATACTGCATTCCATGTGGAATTGCCCTTCAAGACAGTCCAGAATCTTCAGATGTCCAGAATGAAGTCGGCAGAAATCTGTCAGGGGGTAGATCATAGCACATTACTCTGATCATTTACCAATATGGGTAACTGGCAATTTATTTTCAGGCTCAGCTCAATAGGTTGGCTTGGGGCTGGGATGTCTTCAGATCTCCTTCTCCAATAAGAATCTGCCTGGGAACTCCATTTCACTACAGAGGTTTTCAGTGTTCCCTTTTCAAACTACATCAAGAGTGTATGATGTATGCTCTGGGAGAGGCAAGGGGTGGTGGTTTCCCAACTGTAGTGCTCAAATTATGGAAAGGTTTGCCTAGGAAGATTTGCTTGGTACCTGGCACTGCCTGACTTTTTGACAGCACCTTTATTTGAGTGAGCCTTCTTCTGACCTGCCTTCATTGATGTTTCAACTGCTTTTTAACGTTTCATCGTTTGTTTATATTTATCATTTCATAGTTTCTATCCGTCCTTGTTTCACTCTGAGCCGCACTGAATAGACTGTGCTGTAGAGAGGCAATTTAGAAATTATTTAAATAAATCAATAAGCTATGAGCAGGGTATAATGGGAAGGCAGCAGCATTTTCAACATGTCATACTATAGTAAGAATACAAAGGATGAAGAGTCCTGATCCTGAGGCAGAAGTTCCCATTGGGCCAAGATAAGGACTGTTTGAGCGGACTGGTTCACAGCGGATTTGTTCACAGAACAAATCTGAGGAAATGCTGTTCTTCTGATGGTGATCAAAAACATCAGGGTCCCAGTGCCAGCAGTTGTAAAACAAAGAAGAAAAAGGGGCTCATGCTGCTATGAAGTAAAGTAATGGCCTTTCCATAGCTCTTAACACTAGTTCTGAAGAGTTTCCCTACAAACAGCCTGCAGAACTGGTTACCTATGTGTGAGACTATATATACAGCATCAATTCATAACTGGGTACATAGCTCCAACTTGGAAAGGTCTTCCAAGTACACCTAAGGGCATGGGCAGAATGAAGCCTCTAAGAACTTGCTTATATTATGCGTTGCCATTGTCCCATTATTTCCAATATACAGTACTACAGCTTTAGGTGTATGTAATGATCAGCTTTATCTGCAAAATTTCCCTGGGCTTTTATAATACATCTGTGAAGTTTTCCTGCTTTGGTCACTTCTCCTGGGGATTGTTCTCAGAACATCAGCCAGTGTTTTTCATTGTAGATGCATGGGGAATTTAGTTCTGGTTACTTCTCACAGCAGGCTACTGAATGCTTGTGTGTAAAAAATCCAGACTATGATCTGTCAAGGCAACTGATGAGAAAAAGATACTACAAAGTCAGATAAATATAATGTAAGACTAAACTTTCAGCAAATGTAGCTCAACTGATTTAGAAACCATGTCTACCATTGATCTGAGACATTAAATTATCTTGTGTTTCAGTTCGTACGATCCAAATTATTTGCAAAAAAATAAGGTAAATTAGAGTGTGAATTCCCTGAACTGCAAGTGTTAATATTACTCTTTATTCCATCTTCAATTCAAAGTGTGTTTGGTTTGGTTTGGTTTAGTTGTTAGAAACAAACACATATTTCTCATCCAAGAGTAGCACTCAGACCAATCTCTTATTTATACTTATGAAGGTAAAGGGCCCCTGACAGTTAAGTCCAGTCGTGGACGACTCTAGGGTTGTGGCGCTCATCTCGTTTTACTGGCTGAGGGAGCCAGTGTACAGCTTCCAGGTCATGTGGCCAGCATGACTAAGCCGCTTCTGGCAAACCAGAGCAGTGCACGGAAACACTGTTTACCTTCCCGCCGGAGCGGTACCTATTTATCTACTTGCACTGCGTGCTTTCAAACTGCTAGGTTGGCAGGAGCAGGGACTGAGCAACCTTCTTATCAGCAAGCCCTAGGCTCTGTGGTTTAACCCACAGCGCCACCTGCGTCCCCATTCATACTTATATTGCAGCTGATTTAGGTTTTGGTAACAGAAGATTTGGTTAGTTTGTTTAGAAATGCCATTTGTTTGTCAGTTTGTTTGTTTGTTTAATTTCATTTATATCTCAGCCTTTTCTCCAAGGAGCTCAAGGCAGGGTACATAGTTCTTGCCCTATTATGAGCAAATTTTACTCTCTTTTTCTTGATAACTACTGCTACAGAACCATATCCAATATTCTTGGGAGCATGGGAAAAAGGAAAACAAAGCTATAAAATACTCAGTTTACATATCTAAATATGGACTAGCCATCATATGTTTACCATTCACATTTGGAATCAACCTTTACCAGCTTAATCTTAATTGCATTTGGAAACATTTCTTCAAGTCGATTTGTCTTCAAACGCCTGTAATTCATTAAATGAAGCTTTCACTAAAGGATACACATAAAAAGGTCACACCAGTGTCCAATCACACTTTATTGACAAGTCAACTTAGTATACCATTTATTTCTCATCACACTGAAAATGTACAAAGCAATTTGTATCTTGACAATTCACTGTTTATATCTGCTTCAACTTTTTCCAAAAGATTACATAATTACATTTATAGTCTAGGATTCTTTTTTTATTATATCAATCTATGTTAGTACTGCTCTTCGTATTTAAAGCTTCCAGTATTACTTTTTTGACCCAGGAGTATTAATTCATCTTAATGCATACTGACTTTTTATTGGAGAGACTTTGCACTCTTATTTTTACTAATTGGACATTCCTTATTACATACTTCCAAGGAAGCCTCCAGTAAAAACACAGAATAAACACAATATAAACACAAGATCTTCAAACAATAAAATAGCATAAAACAACTCAGCTGCAGCCAATATAGTAATTTTTAAATGACCTCACTAATCCTTAATGATTTGGTGCATTGAAAACATCTCTATACATTAAAAGATGCAACAGGGCCAGCCCTAAAACCTCTCTTTTAAAATAAGTTCCATAATGTTGGTATCACTGTAAAGGCCTTGTGCTTTGTCCCTACTGATCTTACAAGTGGAAAAAAGCATGGTTTAGAACAAAGCATTCCCTGAAGATCCTCAGGCACTGAGAGGGCTATACTGTAGAGCAGGGACGTCCAACTTCCAAGAGACTATGATCTACTCACGATTAAAATCTGGCACTCATCTACCTCCTTTTCGGAGATATGTCGTGTTTTTTTGGGGGGGTTCAGTTCAATGTTGTTGAGCATCTTTTAGGGAGGAAATATTTGTTAGTTTAGGGGCTTAGGTAAAATAAATAAAATAAGGCGCTCATCAAGAGATCGCTAATGAGACTGTCAGCCTCGCTGCAAAAACTCAGACTTTAGCTCTAGCAATCTAGAGGATGGGGAAAGGGGGTGGGGCTGGATGGAGCCAGCGATCTACCATGATCTACTGAAACCTCCCAGGGATCGACCTGTTGGACACCCCTGCTGTAGAGAAAACACTCAACGAATGAAGCCCCACATAAAGTGCCCACAGACTAATGTTTTTTGGGAAGTCAAAACTACTCTGCTCAGATTACTCTTGATTGCCAGAGTATAATCAAGTAAGTATAATCCCATCTAGATTATACTAGTGGTGAAGGACTTCTGGGAAAGGAAATGGTGGATTAGCTGTCTATCTGTCACCTCTCTGCTAAGAGAAGATAATTTTGTGGTAACTAATAGTCAGGTAGATGGTTTGACTATTAAATCACTCTGCAAATAAGGGTGATCAGGGAGAAACCTCAAATGCATTGATCAAGGCCATTTTCTGCAATCTGTGTCTAGGGGTTTAGACGGGAACTAGAATGAGCTAGCAAGATGAGGTGCCAACATCACACCCAAATATGGAAAACTGCGTTTGAAACTCAAGACTTTTCAAAAAGCAGCTTGTGAAATGCACACGAATTTGCAATTTATGAAAAAAGTTTTGGTATTACATGGAATGCAGACAAGTCCTTGTGCAAGTTTAAACTAAGCCAGTAACTCAATGGAAAACTTAAATTTATCCAACAACAACAATAACAATTTGGTTTCTAACCATCTTTCAACAATAATAATTTGATTTATTACCAGCCCTTCACCACAAGGTCCCAGGGAGCGTCACAAGAATTTAAGGGGGGAGGGGGAAACACATTAAAAAGTTTTAAACAAATTACCATCACAGGAATAGGGAGGGTGGTCCCCAAATATATTTCAAGTGTGAAAAGCCATAGTAAAGAGGTGTGTCTTCAGTGTATGGCAAAAACTATGTAATAAAGGTGCCCGAAGCCCGAAGTAATGTGGGGAGGGAATTCCACAACCTAGAAGCTGCCACAGAGAATGCCCTCTCCCAGGACACTAGTTCCTGAACTTCTAAGGGTAGCGGAACTACCAAGAGGTCCATTTCTGCCAATCTTAATACTCAATATGGTCTGTAGGATAGGATGCTGTTTTTCAGGACAATGAGACATCACTGACATACGTGAGACTCTCAGGAAGTGAAAAGAGGGATAAAATAAATAATAATGTGGAAAGGGGGATTCAAAGTGAAGATAATAATTTATGTTTAAATTTAAATCAATCAGATATAAATGCTGATGAGGAGGATTGTTCATTTTCTGTCCACGTGTCAACCATAGTTTATTTGTTAATCTCTCAAGCAGGGCTGCTTCCCAAACTGTTTTGTACCAATTGTTTATTGTTGTGCCAGAAAGTTCTTTCCAGTATCTGTTTATATTGTGTCTTTTAGCTTGTAATAAATGCCTTATTAATTCTATATTATGTAAATCCAGATTGTTGTCTTGAAGTATATTTAATAAAGCTAATTCTGGTTTGACTTCCAATTGCTGTTTTGTTAATTTCTTAGAATAGCAAAACCCAGAAATGCTGGATTTTTGTACATTCCCACAACATGTGGAGATGATTACCAGATGTGGGGCAGCCCCTCCAGCAACACGGTGAGCTGCCAGGAGGGATCACTGCCCATTTCCTAGGGATTAGGTGCCACCTATATATGAATTTTCAGGTTAATTTTCTATCGCTTGCTGAAATAAACTTAAGGTGCCAATTATCTTTAACGGCTAAGATAACTGAATTCAAATGTTAAAAGGTCCATGTATATATATCCCAGGAACAATCCGAAAGACAGATCCGAATGACTGATGTCCACTTTAAGCATTTGGCATCCTGGAAACATTACACATTAAGAGTATGATCTATAGCTTTCAGATCAGGCTTCAGAAGTAACATACAACCTGGCATACATGCGTAGAAAATTTGCATAATTTCTATTATCCTCCCTCCTCTCTCAGAACAAACTACTGGGTAAAACTGAGGAAATTATGAAGGCATCTATGTACACATGATCTAGTCAAGCAAACTATTTCTGTAATTTAAGACTACACCCCAGTTAGTCTGTGAATGTATTTTTTAAAAAAATCTTTCTTTCCTATCTTTCTCCCAAGTAGTACAGGACAGCATACGCCTCATTATAAAATTTTATCCTCACAACAACCCTGCAAGGTAGGTTTAACTGACACTATAATTGCCTCATGGTTACCCAAGAAGTTTCAAAACCAATTCAAACCTGAGTTTATTTTTTTATATTAAAAAAGCCCACCTAGATTTCTTCAGTATAGGCCCATCTACGTCACACAAGTTAATAACAAAATAGGATGTGTCTGAACTGTTCCTAATGCACACACATGATATTTACAACTCACAGCATAGGAAAGACTATGAAATAAAATAAATTATAATTCCTCAGACTGTATTATTGCTATTTCCCAAGATGCTGGAAAAAAACAGGGTATATTTAACTTACCGGTATGTATACTTTTTTCAAATGGCATTCTTCTTCCAGTAGTTCATATACATATTTGGTGATGATCTACAAGAGAACACAGTCACATAATGCTCATATAAATTCCTCTTTCAAAAATTACAAATTTAAAAAGACAGAAAGCTTGCTTCCCTATGCAAAATATATGTTTTTGTCTAGACATAGAATATAACTTTCTGGGATTTCACATTGTGTTGTTGTGTAAATTATTAGCCTGGAAATTAATGATAAAGACCATTTCATATATAATACATACGCAGAGATACAAGAATAGCATTTGCTAAGAACAACTTTCAAATCAGCTTCAATAAGCAACTCTCCTAAAACAATCTCCCTTTGTCACTGCACATCCAGTTCATGAGCCACACTGACAGCAGATCTTTATTCACCCTTTATTCACTGAACAGAGAAGGAACAGGTCAAAGGTGGCCTAAACAGAAAAAGAGATCTACCCTGCCTTCTCTTGGTGGAAGGGGGAGAATGACTGACTTTGTATTTTCTGAGGGGAGCACAAGATGAAGTTAAGCAAGCTCTTTTGAAGATTTGTTAAGAAGTTTGCTTCGGTCACAAATATCCAAATTTACAGAACACATATGATACTTTATATTATAAGCTAATACTGCATTTTTCAAAAAAACAACAAACTGAAAAAGTATAAGATGAATATTGTAGATGACTAACTCCTGAATTGGTTTGAGCACTACCTTGAGAGACTGTAAGCAAATGCAGAAGATAAAAATATTCCAATATGCATATGACTAGATTTTGTTCATAGAAACAGAAGCTAGCAAATGAAGTTCAAGAAATCCACTTTGGCTACCTTTCTAAGCACATTTTATTAGAATTGTTCTATTAAAACTACTGAGAATCACACCTAAGAAACCCAGGTTCAGCTTTTATATGCAAGATGTACAGAACAAAACTGATTTCCCGGATAATATCTATAATATACTCAATATAGGATTCCAAATGCCTTAAATGGAGATCTCTTAAATCTAGGTTACTAAATCTAATTATTACATAGATAAGGTCCTTATCTATGGAGGAAAATACAGTGAAAGCATTATGGACCAGTGAAAACCGTAAGATTTTCTTTTTGAAAAACCCCACTTACTTTAAATTTGCAAAGGGAACCTAAACAAATCAAGTTCCCAAGTAATTACAATTTAAAATTAAATCAAGGGCATCAAATCCAAACACAGTACACTCCACAGGTGTTATACCAAAACAGCTGAACTTTTAAAGCACTATCATTTGAAAAAGAAAAGAAAAAGATTAGATTTTCCTAGCACCAGCTCACAAGCCCCAATTATTATTATTATTATCATTTATGAATCACATTCCATGAGTAATTTACAATATCCTGAAGCAATTTGCAATACCGCTGTCCCAATGGGGGTGGCCAAGTAAACTAGTGGGCTAAGTTCCAGATCAAGGTGACAAATTGCTACCCTACAGACATTTCTACACACATTTCTTTGAAGAAAAAAAATGCATGTTCAGGATTACAGCCCAAGAATATATAACAAGCCATTGTTACCTTTTGCAAATAATTGATGCAAATTAGATTGCAAAAGCTTCACAGTATTAGTAGACAGATCAGTCTTTCAGTCTCTACAGCAAATCTGAACAAGAATTTGACTGTGAGCAGTGAGTTGATTTAAGACATGTTTATCCCAAAGCAGCATGTTAGAAACATGCAACCGATGTAATTTTACCCCTAGGGCCTAACTGTTTATGGTTCACTGAAATCATCTTTCACTTTCTGGGAACGGCAAAGCAGTTATATTTCTACAGTTTCATAAGTTGAGAGTGAAGAGTCACTGAAGCGAACACAACAATAATAAAGTGCTCAAAATAATGTTTGTGGAAACTGCACACAAAATGGTATCTACCTTGTGGTGGAAGGAAAAAAAACAGTTCTGGTTGCCTCACCTCAAATGGGATATTGTGGAGTTAGAAAAGGTTTAGAAAAGGCTACCCAAATGATAAAGGGGATGGAGCAACTCCTCTCTGATGAAAGGCTGAATGATTTGGGACTTTTTAGTTTAGAGAAAAGGTGAGTAAGAGGTGACATGACAGAAACTTATAAAATTATGCATGGCATAGAGAAAGTGGATAGTGAAAAGTTTTTCTCCCTCTTAAAACACTAGAATTTGTGAACTGATAATGAAGCTGAATTTTGAAAGATTCAGGAGAGATAAAATAACAAAACTATGACAGCGCATAGTTAAACTACAGAACTAGTTTCTGCAGGAAGCAGTAGTGTCCACCAACTTGGAAGATTTTTAAAAAGGGTTAGACACATTCACAGAGGCTATCAATGGCTACTAGCCATGATAGCTATAGCCTACATCCATTGTCAGAGATGGTATGCCTCTAAATGCTAATTGCTTGGAATTATAGGTGAACAGAGGACTATTGCACTCATATCCTGCCTGCAGGTTCCCCATAGGCATCAGGTTTGCCACTGTCAGAACATGATGCTGTGCTAGAGGGGCCACTGGCCTGATCTAAGAAGTCACTTCAGTGCTGCTAATGCAACAAGCGGTTTGAATTCACCCCTGGAGGTGCACCCCTGGAGGTGCACTCCACTGTCTCCCAAGACAGAAGGATGCAAACTCTAACTCTATCCTAAAGGATCAAAACAAGTTAAAAGAACAACTTCACCAACACAGAATAAACCATTCATCAAATTCACTGAGGTTTATCCACCCTCTCCTGACATAAGCCTGACACCCAAAGGTCAGCTAAAACGCATAGTGTTGAATCCAAAGTACCATTACGTCACTGTCCTGTCAGTGGAAGGATTTCCTCTAATACAATGGGAATTCTGCCCTCTTCCTTTCCCACACACCCTAAGCATCTTATAGGGGTTCCAGCAATGCTTTGGAGCAGATGTGGGGAGTGTGTGGTGCACCTATAGGGAAAGGTGAGGGGGGAGTCCTGTTGCACAAGCAGAAATCCTTGCACTAACAGGATACATCAGTTGAATACTGTTGAAAGGTACCCTGCACAATTAGGCAGCAGCCACCTCTGCTATCCAAGTCTGATATATAGATGTTATAATTTAGAGAACTTTCTATGGATCTAAGAGATTTTAATTAGGCATGTGATCTGTACAGTATGTTAGAAGTAAACTGCTTTGAGCCCCTAATGTGGTCATTAACCCAATTAGAGTTAAAGCTTCAGCATGATATAGACTATAATTAAAAAATACTTAAGTATTTTCTCCTTTGGGAAGAGGAGTGGGACCTAAAGTACAGGTATAAACACAAATATGCTTTTTCAATGCTTAAAAACAAAACAAATGAATTTATGGCATACAACTGTCAACTCATTATTTTTTCTACTTTACTCTGTCAGTGTGTAGTACTTGGCAAAAATGCAGAATGAATATCATTAGACTGCCCTGCGCCAGTCTCAAGTGGTAAAGCTGACCTAAGGCTTGATACTGCTGTTGCTGTATGCTTGGGTTGAATGAGCTTTATTTTGACTCTGAAATGACAAACCTGCCAGTAAGTAACAAGAAGAGATGCTAAAGAAGCTTTTGACATACAACACTTGGACTCAGTCTTACTATGCACTGTGGCCAGTGAAAATCTATCCTAGAATATCTTAAAATATGGTTTAACATAGGCTTTTCTCGACTAATCATAGATAACGTTATCTATGGTTTGTCCAGGTTCAAACAACATAGCATTCTGCAGTTACCGTAATCTAAAATGGAAGCAAAACTTTTGAAACTCTTCTTTGTGACAACACCAAAGGCAGAGGGCAGACCCTCCAAGTGTCCCTATTTTCCAGGGCCAGTCTTGGATTTACAGAAGCCATCCCAGTTTCTGATTTGATCCCACTTTCTCTTAGGACATCCCTATTTTCATCGGAGAAGTGTTGGTGGGTATGGGAGGGAAGGCTCACTGCAGCTCATTCTTCTAACACAAAACTATGGGTTTGTATTACATTCAAACCTTTCCTGTGTACTATTATTGAGATTGCCATACGTTCCCTCATGCCATTTTAATCTCACTGGCCGCTGTTTTGTTGAGTCAGTGAAATATAAAGCATGGTGATGCTAGGATATCCCTGGCCTAGAGTGGGGAGAAAAGCTGAAATGGGGATGCTTCTTTTCAGTGACAGTCTCTTGTTTTTCCTAATGTGTAGTTCTACCCTCAACCATCTCACTCAAGGTGATCAAAAATGCTCTCATCTTACAAGCAGTACTATCAAGATATTTTATGCAAACATATTCTACAATATCATTTTAATTGGATCCAGTATATTTTATTTCTGTCAGGCCTCCCTATATAGTAACTATTTTGAAAAAATAAACGTCAAACAGTACAAGAACCCTAGCAAAGTTTGGGTAGCCAAACTCAAGCACACTCTTTCCTTCCAACCACTCCGTCACCCCCATTCCACAGCTAGCTCTGTACCATCTGCAGCCAGATGCCTCTGCTCCCAGGCAATCCTAGAGCTATGTAAGCTTCAGCTGCCGCTACAGCAATAGTGCCTTATTTAAATTGTTAATTTTTTAGCAAGCTACTAAATTATGCTGAATAATACATAACAGAGTTTGAAACCTGTAGTTTTGAAAATCTTATAGCTCACTCACATGCTAACAAATTTAATGAGATAAACAAGAGGCACATCCATACTCCAAAGCTAAGTTTAGTACCTCATCTCAGAGACCCATTGTAAACAATACACTTGAGTCTAGCATCCCAGAGGCACAACAATATTTTAAAAAGCAAGGTATTATGCATCTTGAATGTAAATGTTACTGTCCATTCTTCTGAAAAATATACCTCCATCTGTGCTTTCTTGGCATGTTTCCCTGGAAGCAGGAGAGAAATACTTGGCACTGATTAATGTCATTATGTCATTTTAAGTTATATATATGCTTCTGCTTGTGGACTAATTTTCATTCTCCCCACCTTGCTTCCCCTCTCTTTTAAGAGAGTTACAATTTAAACTATTTAATGTTTCTTGGCATCTCAGTTAATAGTCTTTACTGGATACTAAAATGAAATCACAGGGCATCCTATTATAGTCACGACCTTAAGTCCCAAACATGCCACTGAAGAGGGAACACGTGTCTGCCAATGCCTTTCTAGTGCACACAAGAGGACCCAAACTGACTGAAACAACTGGAGACTTTTCTTTCTACTCTATGTGCTCCAAGCAGGTCCTCCTTGCTCTCTGGCCTGTGCATAAGGTTTAAACGTGCCCCCTATCTCCTCTGATTGGACATCCTCCTTTCACTTCTCAATAGCAATTCAGACAAGGGGAGGCATGGGGGCCAGCATGGCACAGATCCTCATGATTCCTAAAAGGCATGTCCTCCAAACCATCATCAAATTAAAGCTGACATTGCTTTCTGTGAATTGCACTAGATAAAAACCATTTTCAGTGCTTCCCAGAACGCCACAACAGAAAAACATGGATCCAGCACGCAGATCCTCATGATTGTTAAAAGGAATTCCCTGAAAACAACCATCAAATAACTGATCACTGTGTCCATACAGATAAAGATGCATGAGACTGTGTGCCTGAGTTCCATGTTTTTATGCCATAACGGGTCCAGGAAGCACCAGATTGATGTGCAGTGGTACCTCAGGTTAAGTACTTAATTCATTCCAGAGGTCCTGAAACTGTTCTTAACCTAAAGCACCACTTTAGCTAATGGGGCCTCCTGCTGCTGCTGCGCCGCTGGAGCATGGTTTCTATTCTCATCCTGAAGCAAAGTTCTTAACCTGAAGCACTATTTCTGGGTTAGCGGAGTCTGTAACCTGAGGCATATGTAACCTGAAGTGTATGTAACTTGAGGTACCACTGTAATCCTGACTGCTAATAATCAAAGCTTATTTTCAGAGATTCTACAATACTGCAGAATGTTAACATATTGAAGATTGTAAGCCCAACTGAGCAGCAGTATAGGGCTGTCATACATCTGGAATTGCCAGCACATAGCTGGAAATTCAACATCCAGGCAGAAATCGCTGAAATGTATTTTTCATTAAAAATAGCTCAAAAACTTTTTTGTCCAGACTTTCCTTTTTGAAACCCTAAATAATACTTTAATACTATTAAAATCAGTGTTCTAACCCCTTGCCTAATGTATTCAAACATTTCATGTATGCTTTTTAACAAACACAGCACACTAAAGAAAGGCCTCTGCTAGTCCTCTCAAATTGTGGATGAAACCGCAAAAGCAAATGTAAGCAGAGAATACACAGACACATAAAGGTTAAGAAGTTTCAAAACATCATTCATGAGACATGAGATCAAACCAAGGAAAAACAAAACAAAACAAATCAGAAACTTGGCAACATCTTGCTATCCTGGATCTTGAACTATAGGTTTTCTTGCTACACCTTTTGTATAGCAGGAAGTCTGATACATTTTTAAAAATAAAATAATAAAAAAGACAAAATGAAAGTTAGTTTTTTTTGAAAATCCTAAGATAATACTACCTGTATAACATGTTGCTCAAAATAGAGCAAATGCTGTGTTATAAAAATCTGAGGTTAATTATGTATTAATTATGTTAATTATGTAACTACACAAAGCAAGCAGCATGCTATCCAAGCTGAATTAAATTTTGAACAGAAAAAATAAATTATGAAAATATTATCAGTTCACAAGAAAACTTAGTATTCAATGATTATGGTATGTGTTTACTGTTCATTTGTTTGGAATTCTACACAAATAAGACTTAGGAATAGCTGCAGGGTATCATACTGAAATGGACAACTCCACCTTATACATACTTGTAGTTATCTTGTTGCAAGCACAGGGCAAGCGTTCCTAAAGGACAATCAATAAAGGACAGGACACCTTTTCTTGCTTATCAGATATACTCAGCTAGGTAACTGCCCATACCACATTGTATGGTTGCTACACATTTAGAGCAGGACAGCTATGTTCCCGATGGGTCAGTTTACCTCTGCTTACAAGGCCATTTATTTCCATCATTTCCTTCAATTTAAAATGCAGTGGAACCTCAGTTCCTGAACACCTCCGTTGTGGTACGTTTCGGTTTTCGAATGCCCAAAACCTGGAAGTAAATGCTTCCATTTTCAAACGTTTTTCAGAACCTGAACATGCGACACGGCTTCTACTGAGTGCAAGAAGCTCTTGCAACCAAGGGGAAGCTGCGGCTTGGTTTTTGAATGTTTCAGAAGCTGAACGGGCTTCCAGAACAGATTTCATTCGAGAACCAAGGTACCACTGTACTGAACTTTCCCCTCTCACTCGTTTAACCAAGTACAATGTTAATATGCTACACAACAAATATAATCACAAACGTATACACAGCTATATATTGCTTGTATATAATATATACCTCTCCAAGAGCTTCATAGCGCTTTTGGTTCCATCTGTGCAAATCTTCACGGTAGTTAAAAACAAATGGCTCTCCCGTTTTTATATGTCTTAACTGTCCCTCTACAAAAGAAATAATATTAGATTCAGAACATGAGCTTTATAAGTGGAGAGAATAGTTCACTGTGGGAAAATAAAACTGTTCACTGTGCAGAAGTATTCATGGGTTGAATGCTGAAAACCATGAGCAAAAAGACTTCCCCATCTCTTCCTCTTCTAGAAAAGCCACTCCTGATAGCTGGAGGATCTTTCAGAAGGACCTGGGATGGGACATGAGTGAGTGCTGGGCAAAGGGTAATCAGGAAAATCTGACAAAACCACCTTGCAGAAGGGTCGAGAAGCTGAGGAGGGTACAGGAAATTTCCTACAGTGAGCATCCTTCCAACTCTCAGAATCTAATTCTATGAGGACATTCAAAGAACATGGGCAATACTATAATAAGCACACATTTCTAGATCAGATTCACAGCAGGTATAGGAAGACCCAGAGAAAATGAAATGCTTTACAAAAAAACCCCAGCATTTATTTTTCAGTGCTCCTACATATTTGACCGAAGCTGAATTTCACATATAAGATTTGATAATTAAGGAAGCCATCCTAATCCAAATCTGAATAGCATGTACCATGCTAATATTGAACACTGTGGATCTCAGACTATAGGGCAATGTTCACAATGCTATTGTATCAATTAGCAATGTGTATAGCTTATACTAATGTTTTCCTATATCTTTGTATCTTAAAAAATGTGTAAAGCAGCTAGACAAAAAAGTAACTTAACTGACACACTGCATTTAAATGGGAAAACAAGTACAGGTGAAATCTAAGCAGTCTCAAAATATGGGAATACTATAATTACATTAACTTTGTGCAAACCATAACTATTTTCATGCATTACTGTTCTCTTCAGATGGTACCTAATTACTGATAATATCAAAGTAGGTTAATACATGACAAGATAAGTTCAAAGATCAAAGGAAATGCAAAAATAGTAGAGAGCAGAAATGCTAGAAACTGCCAAATGTTTTCTCTGAAAAACATTTTAGTCACAATGAAATTTGAAAGAAAAAAGATTATTAAAAGAGTATCTAAGACTTATTACTCCAAATCCTGAAATACCTGAATGTAAAAGCAGGGTTTAAATTACTAGAAATTATCTTAATGGGAAAGATAAAGGTTAATTATTTTTTTCTTTGCCCCAGCAAAGACAGTTTTGTACATGAAAGTCTTTTTTATTATTTGCTTGGAAAAGTCTTGAAGCCTCAAAATAAGTGAGAACTTTGTGTTATCTGCAGTATCTCTGCCTGTGAATATACTAATTACTAGTGTGAATAGAGAGAAATAAAAGTAGTTTTCTTTCTCAGCACTGTCATTACTTCAGTTTCAGTGTACTTTTCCCAATTACTAACCTCCAGGGAGAATGATCCTCCCCAACTTCATATCCAGTATCTCAGGTCACATTATCCCTTTCTTCATGGCATATCATACTCTATGCTTCGTCCAAGGCTTCTAATTTTTTTAATTCTACACTCAGTTTCTATGCTCATTTTTAAGGCTGGTTATTGGTGAAGTGCCTCTCTCCCTAAGGAAATCACAGCATATTGTCTAGTAAGAATTGTAGTGTATTTTTGAGTTCTCTTAAGCGTCACTGAAACATCACTTACTAAAATTTCATTATTGCTTTGCAAATCAGAATAAGACACACCCCTTTCCTTCAAATACAGAAACATAATCAATAGTCAAAATGCATTAGTGCACACATGAAAAATTCCAGCCAAACATGCCAATTTGATGGCAGTGGGAACAGGGATGTGTTCACTTGTTCTTAACAATTCTACTCAAAGTCTATATCATACATTCATATTCAGATTTCAAGTCATCTTAGCAATCAGACCTACACTATTAAATGTGCACTCTAGAAAGGAAACAGTAGAGATTATACTGCTCTAAAAATAAGAAGCTGAAAAGTAAAAGTTGAACCACTCCTTTCAACTAGCATCACTCATGACACTTTTGGTTTCTAAGTACCTTCCTATGAAAGTCATCAGGGTATTAAAAAGCTAAGTGTTGCATAAATGACTACATTTAAAGAAAAGCTTTTCCCCATAAAATTGGATGGTATGAGACAATATTAAGAAGATCAAGGTTTTGGGTTGTTTTCTTATTCGGAATATAGGAACTACTTCATGTCAAGAGTAATACACATCTTTCAGTATGCTGTCTTTTACAAGCCACATGTTTTAGGGCCAAAACCCCCCCACATGTTATGGTTGTAGACAGACTTTATTTCTATGACTTATCAGGACACTCAACTCAGTGATAGTCAGCTGGATAGCAATGGTTATGACAGATTTCTATTTCACATGTAGCATTAAGATTTCTAGGGAGAAAGCTACAGCTCTCTTGTCAGATTTCTGCTTTGCAATATCCCCCAAGGATATCAAGACATGTGCTTTGTACAAGGCTGCTTATGGAAGGTGTAGAAGCTTCAGCTGGTATGGCCTAACCCCAGAAAGAATTGGATTTGTGGGTGTACATCAATAGTCCATTTTTACACTTCCTGTTGCTATCTGACTACAACTCAAAATACAAATTTTGAACCTGAATGGCATGGAACTTACTTAACTTACATACTGCACATTTCCTATGCTTACTCCCTTCCACTTTGGATCCTCATACAAAGTGCTCCATATATTTGCTGCTTATAGAAGCTCAAGGCCAAACTAAACATTTTTAACTACCATCTTAGAATAGGCTAACTCTCTTCCTTTACAAAAAGCAGCTGCACACAGACACTACCTGGATGTGGACTACTTGGAAAAGTAATTTAAACCCTCCCCAAAGGTACTTCCTTGCTGGCTTTCAATGACAGATAAAGCTAATACTGCATAGTGGAATCTTATTATATTTACGATGAAATGACCTAGTGGGTTCCACAGCAATTATTTCCTAGTAAATGTGTATAGCATTTCAGCCTTCCTCTTGGAACTTGCTTACTGCATCAAATCTCAAGTCCTGAAACAGATGCAATACCAGAGATTAAAAATAAATATATACAGAGGTGCTTTTAAACTAGCTTAAGGACAGAACAGGACAGGGTTAAGGCAGGCCCCTTTGGTATACATAGCCTTAGAAGTTTGCAGTGTTTCCTAGTATGGTAGGGGCTTTTTCTGCCAAGTATGGTATGGGCTTTTTCTGCCAAGGCCAGAGCTTCACAGGCTTAGCCTTTTAGAGCTTGTCTGAGAATTTAGTCTCCTAATTAACTGACCATTAGGAATCCAAAAAAGCCCATTAGGACATCTGCTTAACAACCTATTAAGTCAAAGATAAGTTACACAGAAGGCAGAAGACTCTTTTTATAGTGTGGTAAGAGTCTTTTGGATTAGTTCAGTGACTATACAGTTCTCCCAGGCTTAAGGCTGAGGAACTTTCCTGAGCCAGGCCCTTGGGCTAGCTATCATGGACTGCACAATTCCACTTCAAAGTTGGGCAACTTACGGTTGACAACATCAAAGTCTTAATTAGGTTCCTAAACAAAAGCAATTAAAAAGGGGGGGGGGTTAATTCAGTAAACAGTTCTTGGGTGTGTTTTGTACTTTTAAATGTAAATTTAAACCATGGACAAATTATAAACTTGTTGAACATGGCCGCACAACAGCTCAATTTAAGCAGCTGAAACATAGTTGAACCCTTGCAAGACTACATGTGTCTTGTCTAAGGTGACAATCTTGCCTTTTACAGTGTTCCAAAAATCTGGCTTCCATATGAGATCTAATACAAAGTATGATGAAAACCACTTAAGATTTTCCCTCCAGGGGCAACTCTGAGACTTACATGCTTTGTATTCTTAAAGAGTAAGCAGCAGCATAAATTGCCATTACTCCAACCATCTTCTAATAGCACAAGAATTTTGTTGCAAACAAAAAACTCCCTCAACTTGTGGAATGCTCTCCCCAGGGAGGTTCAGCTGGTGCCTTCATTATACACCTTTAGACGCCAAGCAAAAATGTTCTTCAACCAGGCTTTTTACTGATTAACATCCTATACCCTTTTAAATGTGTTTGTGGAAGGGTGTGCAGGGATGGGGTATATTAATTTGTGGTCCCCCTATTTTATTATTTTGTGTTTTTATCTTGTATTTTTATGTTGTGGAATACTCTGAGATCTACAGATAAAGGGCTATATGCAAACTTAATAAAATAAACAAATAAATAAATTACTTCCAAAAGCTTCTTAATTTATTTCCAGTGAGCAATTGCATGCATGCAAAGCTAGACATAGGTCAGGTTCATGGCAACTCTGGAAACAATTCTCATTAAAATCAACTAGATTTGCTTTGAGCTATGTTTGAGATCACAGCTGCTATGACAGCACAATATCCTGATTCCAAATATATTGCATAATAATACATTACATAGTAATATATAGTAAATAATTAAGATGATGATGATGATGATGGATTTGTTATTATTTCCCCCACTATGTTTTCAGCTGTTCTTATTTTAAATGTAAGTCACCTAGAGTCCGTCATGGAAAAATGTGGGGTATAAATATATAAGAACAACAACAAACACAGAAGTTAAGCAGGCTACCTACAAACTAACTTGTTAGAAAAGTGTTTCCCAAAGTGGGCACTACCACCCCCTAGGGGCTAATGAGATTACTTACAGGGTACTAGTAGGCAAGAGCATGGCAGGGAGGCACTCGGTGTGCAAATGACTATCAAGTTATCAAGTTAATCAATTTTACTGAATTAGAATTTTGAGTAAATGTGAAATTACTTGTTACTGTATTGCTTTTATTGTGCTATTATCTTTCTTAATGGGTTGTGAAAACCACTATTCTGAATAAGGCTTTTGATAGTGTTTGGTAGGGGGCACTGATGATGAGTTTACAGAACCAAGAGGGCAGTGGCCTGAAAAAGCTTGGGAACCATTGGCTTGGAAAAAATTGAACAGAAATTTTCAATGAGGCACCACTACCATTCTGAGCAACTGTGTTCCTACGTTTAGAATGGCCCAAGGAAAAACTACAGCAACATAAAATGTGTTATTTGTGATCAGATGAAAACAGGATGTATTTGAATACTTGAGACTATTACTTTAGTTGCATTGTTTAAAACAGTTGTACAAAGAAATCAGACTCAAACAGCAAGCTATGAATCAAAGTTCTGGGGGGAAATATTAATATTCAATCACTTCTAAATGAGTTCTTACAACATTTATTACTTACTTTCATTAAAAGCATATTCGAATCCTTCAAGTGTATCAGGAAACTCAAGAGGTGGCTCATCTTTTTTCATCAGTTCATCCAAGTCTATTCTAGACAACAAATCTGAAAAAGGGTGGGGAAGAAATTTGTCTTTCTGTAGACTGCAAATTCAGTTAATTACTTGCCCTTCTTCTTTTTTAAGTGTCTTTAAAAAAAATGTATTCTAGAATACATTGAACAAGTTTTTATTTGAAGTTCAGTACTCCTTTGAATAACAGATAATATTAGATTTAGCTGGACAATTATTAATCCATCCCAACGACAGGTTTCTACATACATAGATCATTTTATCATAACAAGAGGAACCAGCAGCAAAGAGTTGCAGTGTATCATCATGCCCAACTTCAGGTTTTCCCCAAAGATCAGTTGTTACCTCCCTCTTCTTTCTCAGTTGACTCATTCTGGCTCCATATCTGCCAACACTCAACCACAAAGTTTGCTACTGGAGGGAGTGATAATGCAAGAGTAACTGAAGCAATGTGAAGGCTGCCAGAGACAACAATGAAGTACTTTTGAATGAAACTTACTTAGAAACTGTCCAACTTTTCATTTCTACTATTCTTGTAATTTCAAAATCAAGGCAGTACAGTCTTCTAGATTGCCAAAGGGCATATGGTAACACATCTGAATTTTTTCTGAGGAATCTGTTATTTTGGGGGGAAAGCAGCAGAGGTTTCCTCACTCCTATTTACAGAGTGATGCTACCCCAAACTAATCCGTACTGGGAAGAAAAAGGATCAGTCACTATAAAATTCTGCTTTGCTGTGGAAAGCACACAGAACATAGTGAATTTATGCCAGTGGAAAGTATTGTTGGCATAACCACTAATCTGGAAGGACATTGTCAGAGCAAAGAGAAACATGTGAAGTTAGTAATGTAGCAGGGGTTGATGGCTTAGCTCAGATCTGATCATCAAACCAAGTGTTAGTCCTACACACCAAAATGGCAAAAATACGCAGCCCACTTAGTAAGTAGAAGGCCCACATGAATAATCCAGAGGTCTGCATGCTGAACCCATACACTAAGTTATTATTTGCTGTTCTTATACACAGTGGGCCATGGAAGCATCTAATGTGGGTGGGAACACAGTGGGCTCTTCCTAGGAGTGTGTTTCAGCATTCACTTGGGGAGAAGGCTTTGACCAGGTTTAAGCAATAGCCAATCACTCTGTACTGTTTTGTTTCCATTAGTTTTGCTTTGCTTTTTGCACCAGTGCTGAAGCATAGAGTTTCACGTACACTATGCAATCATGAGTGTGGCTTATTTGTAACTTAAGATATTTGGGGCAGGGAGGGAGAGAAAAGCATTTGCTTTTCACTATCGCATGTCAGCATGGCCCACACACTTTTCATTTCCATAGCATGTGTAACAGGAAACATGGAGCATATTGGTCCCATACTGACTAAAGTAAAAGATGTTCAATATGACTTGGATTCATTGATAAAATGCATCCACAATGTCACATACATTGTCAGTGTCAGGATGTGCATCCATTTACTCTAGATGTTCATGTAGAGAACCTATATTAACATGGGTAATATCACAAGTCAAGAAATTGGATCTAGACAACTTTGCTCATGCAAGGAAGGACACATATTCCCACCCCCCTTCTCACATTTCTCCATGCTATTATAATCTGAAACCAGTTTTGTTATGGCATTATTGTAAGCTTAGATACTCTGGGTGACAGTTAGCTATGTTTTGCTCAGAACAGACCCACTGGAATTAATAAACATGACTACGGTCAATTAGTTTCATTTGGTCTACTCTGAGTAAAACTTTGTTGAATACCACTCATTACTTTTTCAGCAGACATCTGTCTGCAGTATTATTCTGATGCCCACATTAACAAGGTGCCACCAAGTGCATCAAGGTCCCTGCTTCAACCCGGCACCTTGTAGAGATCCCATTTCACCTCTAATATGCCCCAAATACCTTTGTGCCATCTCACTTCATCTCTGGATATGCCTGACTACAATGCACATCACTGAATCTAGGCTCTAAGAGTTTTGCAGCAATGTGAACTGGGTGTAACAATATTATTTAAAACACTGTTTTAAAGAAATATTTTACTCATCATTTGGAAAATAGAATATTGTATACAACATTGTATTTTAGTTTCCCCAGATTTTCCAGTTTTTCCATTTCCAGATTTGGCAAGAAAGACTAGGGGGCGTGTTGTTCACATCTCTCTATACAGGTAACAGCATTCCCACTGTGTGTATTGGCTTCCTTTTCCAGAGAAAGAAAAAAGAAACCTAGACAGGCAGTGGTAAGAAATGTATAACAGCTGAGAATGTGGGTTGCACTCATTTGCACTTGCTCACCTGTTTCACTAATCACACAATTATAGTTCATCAGAGCAAAGTCTACGGAGTGCCTATGGAGGAGAAGTTCCAAATTAATTTGTACCCTTTAATGCTGTAGTCTTCTCTTTTTCATCAGGACCTCCCTGTTGAAGCTGTGCCATGCTTATCCAAATTCTCAGCCAGATTAAAATAATGGAGGGAACATGCATCAATCTTGGGAGGATGAGCTGAAAAATTAAAGAAAGTTCAGAATTTGCAGTCAGTTTGGTTCCACTTCAGAATGTTTCTTGAAAATGATCAGCAGTGTAAAACTGTATTTAATTTAATTTATTGTATCTCACCTACTTTGCAGTCTTTAAAATAGCCAAAACAAAAAACAACAGAACAGTATTTCTAATATGAAACAATCCTCAAGTTAAAACCAATTACAGAAACCATCGCAACAAAAAACACAGTAATAATTCCAACACAGCAAAGCACAAACAGGAAAATGATCAGCCAAAGGTCATTTTCAACAGCCAGGCCTTTACCAGCAGTTTGAAAACATACAGTGACAGGGCTTGGCACAAACTGTTTGGCAAGGCATTTCACAGGATAGGCACCACCTAAAAGAATAACCAAGCTCTGGTTGTCGTTAGCTGTACACTGGTACCTCGGGTTACATACACTTCAGGTTGCATACACTTCAGGTTACAGACTCCGCTAACCCAGAAATAGTACCTCGGGTTAAGAACTTAATTCGTTCTGGAGGTCCGTTCTTAACCTGAAAGCACCACTTTAGCTAATGGGGCCTTCTGTTGCCACCGGAGCACGATTTCTGTTCTTATCCTGAAGCAAAGTTCTTAACCCGAGGTACTATTTCTGGGTTAGTGGTGTCTGTAACCTGAAGCGTCTGTAACCCAAGGTACCACTGTAGGCCTCAGATGATGATCAAAGCATGCTGAAAGTATATGGCAATTAAAGCACCTAGCAACCATCAGTAACCTAGATGTAGCATTTTGTACAAATTGCAATTTCCAAGAGAGTCTGTAAATCCAAACTGAAATCAGATGGTCTCATCACCAGTAGTACTTCTGTTTTGTCTAGATTAAGATGCAGCTTACTCCACCTTTTCCAGGCTTTCACATCTACCAACTGCCTCTTTAGAATCAAGTGAAAATTAGAGAGAGAGCTGGGTGTCATAAGCATCATGATGAGATTGTATTCAAATCTCTAGACGTTTTCTTGTAGCATGGGCACAAAACTTAACCTTAACCTTGCCAAACCCCATAAACCAAGGGGAACAGCAGCCATTCCCCAGCAGCCACCTTCTGAGTCCTATCTGCAGGAATGAGCAGATACACATCAACACTGTACTCCAATTCCCTTCCCATCAAGATGGTCTAGAAGGATACTAGAGTCAGTTGAAGATTCAATAAAATAGGGTCACATTTCCTTTATCCATCTCCTGGCACAGAACATAACCAAAGGTGATCAAGAAAGTTTCTATGCCTAACCCAAGTCACAAGCCAGACTGGAAGCAATCTAGATAATCTGTTTTATCCAAAAGTTCTTTGAGCCGCTCCATAAAAGCTAAAATACTTTTTTTTAATTGAGAAAAAGATACAATACTATCTGCAAGCTGAGCAGGACGGCACCTTCCAATGGAACAGAATGTGCCTGTGCTCTAAGAGCAATGTCTTAACCGAATAGGAATGATTGTGATGCCATGCATATATACCTAGGCCCAAGTCTGCAGGGTTTCGATTCTCTTCCTGAAGTAATCCCCAGCTCAATCCTTAATCTTGCTCACCCTTTAAACCTGCATTCATCCCGCAGCTTTTGCCAGCTTCTTCTGTAAGACTGGAAATAGCCAATATGAATTTCCATTTACAGCCACTTTCTTCTAACCTTATTTTTCCATCTTTTACACATTCCCACTCTTCCTTGACTCTGTCCATCTCCAGTCCCACAATATCCATGACACAAAGCTGTAGGGCTCTCCCCTTCTGGCCACAGCTGACTGTGCTAGGCCTCAACACTCAGTTAGCTAAAGCTTGAGATCCTATAGCAGAGCAGGATGATGATGATCAACATTAGCTTCAGAATTTGCACCCTAGCCTTCCACATTTTTGTCTCAACTATATCAGCTCCTTTTCCAACCTTTAAATTCTTTCTCATTCATCCAATTTGTGGGCCTCCCACAGCACACTTTTCATTGTGCAATTCACACATTAAGTAGACCTACAGGGTATTTCTTCTAGGATACTGACAGAAATTCTCACCTTTAGGTCCCTAAATTTCAGCCACTAACCACATACCATTTTCCTTCTGGAAACAAAAAACCATTTGTAGCATAAAATGAATTTTGTCCTTGGGGTGTGTGTTTACTACACCAGTCAATGTTAGCAGATTGGGGTAGTAAAACACCCAATTGTTTTGTCATAGGTCAGGGAAAGGTTAAGAAAATGTGTTGTGTGCCAATAGATTAGAAGAAACCTTATTCCTCTAACCCAGGGCAGTTTTCTTGCAGTTTTCTTAATGGGGTCAGAAAAATACACCACAAAACAGTTAACATTAGCTTGCTTTTATTGCAACTGCGATTTTATATTTTATACTTTTAATTTTATCTTATTAGTCAGTTGACCATTATAAATACCTGACTTGCTTTCAAGTATCTGCACTATTTTAGTTAATATCTTGACATTCCCTCTCAGCAGACAGCAGTTAAGCATGTATACAAACTCTTTGACATCAAACAATGTAAATGCAATGAACTTGAGTGAGGGAGCTCAGAAGCAGTAGGCAGCAATATATTAAAAGGTAACAGCTGCTAGTAAATACTGATATTAATACCTCAACCTTGCAAATAATTTAGTTAATTTTACTGATTTAATCTAGCATGGTCCAGACTGTTTAAAATGTTGATCTCATTTCTTGTGAGTTTTGCATTTATGCTGCACACCAGTTTGAAATCTGATATAATGGAGTGTGTGTGTGTGTGTGTGTGTGTGCGCGTGCGCGCAAAAACAACAATGACCAAATGCAGCATTTATTTTATGCAAGCTTGCCTGAGTACATTTCTTAGCCTCAATTTTCTGTGGCAAGTCCAGACACCTGTGAAATATATCCTCACAGCCCAGGCATACAACTCCGCCCCCCCATGTTCTACAGGACTGTTATTTGTTGCTCAAACTCCTGTTTCAAGTCTCTAACCTTTTAAGTCAGCTTTGCAATGCCTCTACATTTCTGGCCACAACCTTTCCAAAAGCTAGCACTCTTTGACACCCCGCCCCCCCCCCAAAAGTCAAGACTGTGGGAAACAAAAAAGACCTGCAACTCACATGTTGCTAAGCAATACTACATAACCTACCCAAACCAGCTAGAAAATTTTGGACAGAGCTCAAACGACTAATCTAGCAATCAGAAACGTACCAGGTGAACGTTTTAATTTCATTTATACGACAATTATTTATGTTTTTACATGCAAGCCAAGTTTGGGAAAAGAAGTAAAAGATGACTCAGCATTTACATACTGTCAGGTGAAAAAAGGAATTCCCATGGGGGAAGGATATACTGTAGTGTGGGGAATCCAGCTGCTGCCTGGTAAAAGTGACAACAGCAAAACATCACAGCGCAGCGAGATCCTGATTGTTATGCATACATTTAACGCACTCGGCTGAGCAGCAAACACGGACTATATGCCAAATGTGAAGAGGAACACATTTTTTAAAAGAGGCCAGTGACAGGCTCCTGCCATCCCTCTCCCTCCCTCTTCCCGGGGCCAAGGTCCTGGCGATCTTTTTTCTCTGAGCGACAAGCCCAATTCTCCCCGCCCCCGGAGCAGAGCGCCAGAGCCAGGAAACAACGTGGGCGAAGCAGCTTGAAAGGAAAAGGGACTCCTGTGATTTCTGACGCGGCGGCCACCTTGCACTTCCTGGTCGCACCAGCCAACCAGGAGGAAGAATAAGAGCGAGGGCAGCTACCGCTCAAAGGCAGCGGCGCTCCGCCCGAGGTGGACACGCGAGCTGCCGCCACCTCAGAGGCGGGAAGGGAAGAGGACGGTGCCCCCGCCGCCTGTGGTCAGGCGCAGCTCGCTCCCTCGGCTGGAGGCCACGCAGCCCGCGGCGGAAGGGAGGCGGCTTCCCCTCCGCCGCTTCTCCACCCGTCAGTCCTCTCTCTTTCACACACGGACACACGCACAACACCTGAGGGAGGGGGGTGAGGTGAACCTCTGCCATTCTCCTCAGCGGGTGGGGGGGGGGAAGGAGCGAGGGAAGGGGCGGCCGTTGGCGCGCGCAAACCTCGGCGCAACGGCTGCAACGTACCTGCTGCCGCCCTTCCCGGTGGAGGGGAGGGGAGGGGGCGTGGCCAAGGCTTGTTACCGGGAGACGCGCCGCCGCTTCTCGCCTCACTGTTTTGTAATGGGGGGGAGGGAGGGTTGTCCCGCCCTCGTTTCCTTGCTTTGCCTTCCCCCTTTTTCCCGCCCTTTCCTTTCCCCTCAGCTCCACAGACGAGAGGCGAATTTCGAGACTTCCACTTCCGGGCCCGGGGAATGACGTCACACACAACCCACGCGCAATCGAACTAAGGGACAAAAGAAAGGCAGGGGAGGGGCTTCCTTCCTGCCCGCCCACCCGCTTCCTGCGCTCAGAGAAGTAGCTGTCAAGTACGGATCGAGAGAAAGCGCCGAGGCGTCAGCGAGGTAATACGCTGGGTCAACAGTGAGCATGCGCAGCTCCCCTCGGAGTCTGCTCAGTAAGAGCCGGCGAAGCCGCCCGTAGCTTCTCTTCTGCCCTCAGTTGAAGGAAGTTCCACCTCAGTACAATTAGCCAAAGCAATCAGATCCGTTGCTTGAAGCCCCAAACAAACCTGCCTGGATGCATTTTGGCTTGCCTGCTGATGAAAGTGACCGTGTGGCGATTGATAATAGCGTCATCCCTAAGTAGTAGCAGTTGCCAGGACATTGTCCTGTTCGCCTCTGTATGGTTTCATTCTTATTTTGGACATTGTGGTAGATTGCAATGTTTAGCTGGTGATGTATTCGATGTTAAAAACCAGATATCGCTCAGCCTTCATACATGTCGTGATATATTGCCAGGTCAAATATTATGAAACAGTTATCGCAATGCGAACTCCAAACCAATATATTCCCCAGTCCTAACAACTACTGTGGAAAAGTAGTGGTTTCCATGTTAGGGATCATTAGGAAAGGGATTGAAAATAAATCTGCCAACATCTTAATGTCATCTATAGTGAGACCACACACAGAATATTGTGTACAGTTCTGGCTGCGTCACTGCAAAAAGCATGTAGAACTGGAAAAGTTTCAGAAAAGGGCAACCAAAACAATCAAGGGTTTGAAGCAACTACATTTCAGGCTCTTTAGTTTAGAAAAAATGGTGAGTAAGGGGTGGGGAGGGAGATGATAGTGTATAAAATTATGCATGATGTGAAGAAAGTGGCTAAATAAAAGCTAAATACTATAATTCATGGCCATCCAATGAAGTTGAATGTTTGAAGATTCAAGACACTAAAAAGCATTTCACACAATTCATATTGAATGATGTTAAAAAGTGATGTCCTATATCCACTGTCAGAGGCAATATGTCTCTATATACCAGATGCTGGGAATCACAAATGGGGCAAGTGTGGTTGGTCAAGTGTGAAAACAGGATGCTGAACTAGATGGCTCCAGCAGACCTCTTCTTCTGTTGCCCCAGAAACAATGCACCTCCCCTTTATCCTTGAAGGAGATACCTGAGGTGGTAATGTAGCATTGCAGTGTTACTTCTTCTGCCACAATGTACTTCTCCTGCTAGACAGTGGGAAATTGGCCCACTGTTGAGTCCTTTGCCAGGCTCTGGGGCTCAGTAAGTGTCTGGCGTTGAAGCCCTTGCCTGTGAGTCCCTACCTGTGATCATTTGTTGTTCCTGACCAAGTAAGGCACTGCTTCCCAAACAGTGGTCCATAACCTACCAATGGAACTTGGGCCACTTTCAGGTAGGCATCAGTGCCACAGCCTACCCAGTGTCTCCTCACTTGCAGGCCCACCCCCTAGATGTGCCATAACCTTTTGGTAGGGCCAATTCCAGCTAGATGGTGAACCGAGTAGTGGATGGGGAGGGAAACACCTGACAGATACTGAAGTCATGCAGTTAATTCAATAATTTTCTTCATATTCAGTCTTAACCTGGTGCAGCAAAAGATGTCACTGTGAATTCTTCCCAATTGGCCAGACTAAATTATACTAATAACTTTATTAGTTAAAGATGTGGCAAGCTAGAGAGTAATCTAACATACATACATATTCACACTGTAATATGGATTTGGAGAAGATGCCAAAATAAATAATCTACCTTTTGCTATGCATATCCTATGGATTTTTCTTTATTCTCCTTGTACATTGCTGATCTGTGGGCTAAAAATAAGTTTAGTGCAACTTGGATTTGATGTGTGCTTTGGGTTAAGTGACTGATTTTATAGACTTAGAAATCAGGGGCTCCACCTGATACGTATAAGCAGGTAACAGAACATATAGAACTGACATCATGGGAACTTCTGAAGTTTATTCAAAGGAATACCTTATTTAATTTCAATGACATACGGGACATCTTTGGGGTAGGAGTTGATGAAAACTACATTGCCCTAAAGCAAGTCACTTTAACATAATAACCCATTTGGTTTTGGGACAGTGTGTTCCACATGATTTCTAAAATTCTGAATATTACAGGCTTGACCTTATTTCAAGGAGCAAAGAAAGAAATTAAGGCATTAATAATCCATTTCCTTGTAGCAGCTTGATGGAGATTGCCTTCTTATGGAGAAGGGATCATTTGCTAACTTTGGGAAACTGGTACAATAGGGTTTAGAAGGTTACACTTGTAGACTAACTAGCACAAGATGGTACAGTGCTCAGAGGCAGCATTACTGGAGATAAATTTTATGATCAACTGTTTCCCTTGATTTCTTTCATTAATTCCTCACCAGAACGTAGACCAACTTCTTTTTGTTATCCTGATCCTTATCTTGATATTTCAGATTTTCTTTCTTTATATATCATGTCATTGACTCCCTCCAAGGTTTAAAGAAGGCTGTTGTTAACTTTGCAAGTCTGCTGATGTAATCAATCCTTTATGCTTGGCATTTATTGATATATTCTTTCCAAAGTGTGTAACAAGGACTCATTGTTCATTTATGTATTTCCCCCCCTTGGTACAATGTTTGGAATGTTTGGATAAGTTTAAAGTTTTGTCTGTAGTTGTGTGTGTGGTTACTTGCCTAGCTGACACTCCCATACTCCTCCTTTTCTCCAGTCTCCAGTTCCCCTTTATGGGGAAGGCTTGCAGCTCAGCAGTAGAGTATTTGCTTTGCATGGGGTTTTTATTTTATTTTACAACTTATCTGGATGAAAACATAGCTGAATTCATAATGACCAAGTAGCTAAGGGCATACCTCAATCTGTCCTCGTCTTCTGGATGATTCCAAACCATCTAAAAATATTATATCTTTGCTCTTCTGAATTACATGCTTTAAAAAAAGTTGTTTTCGTTATCTTCAAAGATAATAGATTTTTTAAAAGAATAAAATACAAAGAGCATGAAGAACAAGGGTTGTACCACCAGTCATGAAAAAATGAAGGGCACTGATATTTTAATAATATCAAGCATAATCTATCTGAATGACAGGAATGATAGTCCCAGGGCAATCTGAGTACCAGTTACCTTCATCAACCAATGCCAATCTCCTGGAAGTCTTTGTAGGGAAAGGTTATTTCCTGCCTTCTTTTGAATTTTAACAGGGGAAAAGTTGTAGCTGATCTCCCAAAGTGTATTATTCAAAACATGTTGGAATTATCACACTTCTTTCCTTATTTGTTCAGTTTTTTTATGCAGGATATTAACCCTGCACTTGTGTGACTTTCCATATATTCTTTTTGTCAGTAAGAAAAAGCAGCTGCTGGGTGATCCTCTAAAGTGGGATTGCATGTGGATGCTAGATGACTATTAAAATCAAACAAGGCAGGTCTTGCAAGCAGTAGTTAAATCACCAGTAGGTTTGGTTAAAGCTGTAATATTCCCATTGCCTTAGGAGTGCATGCGTAATTGCCCCTGTGTTCTTGAAGTCTGATCATGCAAGACAAAGAATGCCCTCAGCTTTCAGTTATGCACTTGGTTGCAACCAGCACTATGCAGGCAGCGATCACATTTCCCAGAATTAGGTCTCTCTGCCTCCATGTGTCATGATAATGTTTGTATGGGATGGATTTTCATTTGCACTCAGTACTTGATCTGTGCCCAAAAGGGCTATTTCTTTGTTCACATTGAAGTGCAGACTGCCAAGAGAACATAAAATAATCTTTTCGAATTCAGGAACAGCTCATTTATTTTGGGTTCAATATTATTCTGTCAAGAATAAAAGGGAAATAAATATCCACATTAATTTTTGCATTTACTAAAAAAAATATTAAAGGGTTGTTTCCCTCATTACAAATTTTGACACTAGGGGGCTCCCCACAAGTCATTTTGAGATAATGTATTTGAATCACTTTGAAGTATTAAATTGCGGTATATAAATACTATGCGCTTCTGTTGTTATGACTGCTACTATTATGCCTTTAAAAAGTAATGTGATAGAGCTGACTACACATAGCTGGATTTCAGAAAGACGAGTACTGCAAGTTCTGGAACCAACTCAACAAGAACAATACAGTTCTCAAAACTAATGAGATGTAACCCAGCATTTCTATGTAAGATTTTCAGGAAATGACATCTTAGAAATTACAAACAGTATATTTTGTCTTGTGCATTTTAATCCTCAGAGGAAACAGCACAACTATATGAACTACGCATGTCAAAGGTTTTGATCAAACTCTTTCCTTCTATTTTCCATGGCCCTGTGGTTTTTCTATCTAGCTCAGCCCTTGGAATACTGATGATGTAGGGTTGTCATATCTGGACACAAAAGTTGTTGAGCCTTTTTTTTTAGTTTAGCCTGAGGTTATTGAGCTTTTTCTTTTGTAAAAAGGAAATTCACCAAATTCTACACGCAAATTCCATATGCCCAGATTTTCTATGGTAACCAAAACATTGTTCTGTTCTAGGTACCGTATATGTGTGTATCTAATCAACCCCAGTGGAGGCTGTTCTGCTGTGTCTATTGGGACCCAACCTTCCTACTGAAAATGTCAAGCAATTTTTAAAAAAATCCTCAAATTTTCAAAGCCACACTTTCCTGTCCCACACACATTTTATATTTCCTTGACTTTAAGAGGCATTTCTGTTAATCTCCTGATCACGCTGACCAATCAGCTCTCCGAGCCACTCAGCCAGTCGTAACAGTATAGCTATGGCAATGAGGTCTCTCCCATCTGTCTCTAAACAGAAAAATCATGTGACTGATAGGATTGCTGGAAAGTCAGCATCTGTTGTTTTGAGGCCTGTTCAGTACAGCCACTAGCAGTTATATGAGGATTTAGGGCAGCTTTAAAACAGTCCTATGTGATAGGCTAATGCTATCAGAACCATATGTTAGTTCTGAGCATGCTCAAAGCTGTTTCCTTGAAGGCTACAGAAGCAATAAGGAGTGTTTACTAATTGGAGGAACATTTGTTTGTTTGTTTGTTTAATATTCATTTTGTGACCTTGCTAGAGAGCAGTAGTGAGTGACCAACAGCAAGTCTTAAGTCTGTAATTAATATCTATTTTTTACTTAATCATTTTGTGATTATTTTGAAGTAATTGGAAATTGGAAGAAGTAGTAGAGGATGGAAATATGTGTTGTAATTGACCCTGTTTCAATATTAATCTGTCAAGAATAAAAGTGAAATAAATATCCACATTAATTTTGCGTTTACTAAAAAAATGTTAAAGGGTTGCTTCCCACATTACAAATTTTGACACTTTCCCTACATTCACTCAATAAAAGCTGCAGCAGCTGCTGGGTGCACAGGGTAATTTTAAAACAAATTTCTGTGGATTTAAAGAAATTCTAGATCAAGTGGGTGGCGGACATGCAAAGCAATCAAAGATGTGTCTTGATTGCTCTTGGAACGAATAATTGTTTTTTGCATGAGTGTAATTTCCCAAATTTTGGAAATATTTTTATGGTGAGGTACTTCTGAGATCTCAGTTTCCAAGGAATTTTAGTTGCCCATGATATGTTAAGGGGCCATCTGTATAAGCCAGTGCACAGGCTTTGAATAGGAAAATGGAGAAAAAGCAATAATCAGGCTCTACGTTGGATTAAACATGATTACGTGCATTGAAGGACCTGTGCAAGCAGTATACAACCTGTATTAAAATAGCTGGTATACTGCAATCATGTTGCTAAAATCTGCCACATCATAGCACAAGAGGTGGCACAAGACACTTTGCATCTATGCACTGCAGTATCACCAAAGTGACAGTGCTGTCCTGTTCACGCTCCATTTTGTTTTCTTAAAAGTTACATGCTTCCGAAACTGGTTTCCCCTCTGACTCCCTCTCAGGTGGACGTTGCCTTTCCGCCTAAAATTTATTCTACCTGTGTTTAGGAATGGCAGTTTTCATCTATCAAGTAATATTTTCAGAACTTCCATTGGTAGGACTTACAAGAGCTAAATATCAAGGATGTTGGTAAAGAGTCTGCCAGCTGAGAAGAAAATCGAATGTTTCTGCCAGAGGGAAACTAATTGAAAGGAACAGGGCCCATGTTTGGCCTCGGACTGCTGAGAGGGTGGAGCAATGTATTAAAGAACATTCACTCACAATCTGGAGTAGTTCTAGAATCAATAGTTTTATTGCCCATAGAGCCTACAAAATGCCCTTGGAAGGAATGAAAGATCATATAGGGTTTATAGGAACAGTAGCTATTAAAGAAAAGTACATGTATTTTGTACATCACCTTTGACACCCCCTGTTCAATCTTTGAGCTATATTAGAAAAGTTATCAAATAACTGCAGTTCTTATTCAAGTTACAATCACTTCCAGCAGTACCACCAAGCACTGAAACAAACTAAGCACAAGCATGTTTCAGAATAAAAGATACCCTAGTTTCATGAGAAATGTGACAAAGGAACTGAATAAAGTAATAGTGATATAAAAAGTGATTATATTGCACTAGTTTACACAAGAGGGACACACAGCTGAGTTTGAATAATGTCAGGAACAAAATGAAAATGGCATCACTATAGCCTGCTATTATGGGTAGTCACTTAAATAATGAAGCCTAAACAATGGCCCTAAACACCTTCCTGAAGACAAACCTAAATCAATTTCCCTGAATATAGAACTGGAGGATTAAAAAAACTTTTGAAGGCAAACAACATCATCTCCATCAAACAACCAAGTCTACATTTCTTCATCATGCTCACTTACCAAGATTCTTATTTTATTTTGCTGGTGTTTCTTCCCCGAGAAGTGCCCTGAATATTGTACTTCTTTACTTAAACAAGATGCAGTTGCTCCTGTATGATAGGCAAGCCGCCCTGGAACTCACAGACCCTGGGATTGAATACAGCAAGAGTTCTACCTCTTACACTATTGTAAATATTTGCACTCATGCTGATGAGTGAGGGGTCAAGGCAGAAGAAAGGGAAGTACAGAGGAGGAGATGATATTCTTCCCAATATTCTGCTAGTGCTTCTACAAATAAGAGATTTGGACAGAAATGGGACTTTTCTACAATAATAAGATGTAAAGATACTGAAGTATTAAGTATAAACAAAAAGTGAATTGTGATATTAGATACTTCTAATATTCCTTGGGTACTTACCCTTATATCTACTGTATCTGAATGTGAATATAAGCTATTTTTGCTGCTTAAGTTGCAGATGCTAAAGCAGAACCCTATGCCAAGCAAGTCAGCCAGAGCTACTCATCTGTCATCTACTGCTGCTACATACACAAGAGTATCAGATCAGACTGTCAAGATTTTGAGAGAAGAGTCTAGAATAATTGCATTCCGCTAATACTCCACTATGTAAAAAGAAAGGTTCCTGCATCTCCCAATTGTTTTGGGAGCCAGTTCCCATTTCCTTGGGACAAGAGACAAAGGAAAAGTTTTTAACATTAATCTTTGATTTCTAAATTCTCAAGCAGTAGGCATGCTAAATGTGCAATACTGTGCAGGTTTACTGAGAAGTAAATCCCAGAGTGTTAAATGAGGCTTAGTCATAGGCATGTATGCATAGGATTGCAACTTTAATACAGCAACTCAATAGAGTGGTCAGCTCCTAAAACTGCCAAATTGTGTTTGATATCAAAATATGTTTTAGATATTGCAACTATTCTTAAATAAGGCATCTAATAACTCTGCACTCATTCTACAAATTATGAAACAAGATTTCTATGTATTATGTCATGTCATGTGCACAGTGTGGTCTTGAATTTTTATTTAAGCTGTCCATTGATATTGACATGGTAACTTATCTGTTGGCTCAAGCCTCCAGTACTTTGGGTAGTTTCAGGTTACCATCCATTTGCTAGTAATCTATCAATTTTATTTTTTTAAGTTTACAGTTATTTTAAACATTTTAAAATTGTTACTTTTAAAAAATATTCCTTACAAAGGTATATCTGTACACCAACAAACAACAGAAAAGGTAACAAAACATAGCACTTAAATGTTCCCTAGAAAATACAAACATACAAACCAAATTTTGTACAAATTATGCAGAGGGCAAGATCCAATGTTGTGCCATTGAATGTGTGGGAAGTCTCTTCCCTACTCTTCCATCTTCCAGTCTACTCCAGAGGGACCCCCAACCTGCATGGGAGAGGGAAAGAAGGGAAAGTTTTGATTGCACAACTTGGGGCACCACAATTAAATGTCACCCAGAACTTCTTTGGAATAGCATCAATTCTCAGTTCTTTATGCAAGTAGTATTCAAGTCAAGATCTCTCTTCTGCTTTATCTTCAGAGGCAAGAGACGTTGTTGTGAGATAAAGGTTTTTTAATTGCTCCAGCATCACTTTTTCCTCCTCTTCTAGAGTTTCTTCCTCCTTCATCTCCCATCTGAAATTTAAAAACACACACACCAAAAACTATTGTATTTCTTCAAATTCATTAAGCTGATACCACACATATTTGCTTAATATACTGGCGAAAATTATTTAACTGACTTTCATGTATTTAGTGGACCCAATTTATTATTCTTAACTGCATAAGATATATAATTTTCCCACACACATTTCTGCACACTCAGTAGAAATGATTTATTATTATGGTATTTCTAGGTCATGGGCCGTTCAGTGCTTTGGAGTCTATGTTATAAACTTATCTGTGCGTGTATTGCATTCTCTGGATTATTTACTTCTTATTTAAAAGCTTCTTCCTGCATTCAAGGAATACTGACTGAACATGGCAATTTACAAAAATAAAATACATCATAATATGAAACACTCCATCAAACTCACTAATTTCAAAGCAACAGCAATAATATGTTTTAAAAGCATGACACATTGTTTGAATAACATAGTTTTCAGGAGATGTCCAAATGATTACTAAAATATTAACATTCTAAGGCCTTTTAATCATGTTTGTGGTTTGCTTTTGTTTTACTATGTATTTTGTGGTCTCATTTTGTATTTTTATGTTGTGATCTTCAACTGAAGGGCGGCATACAAATTTAATTAATTAATAATAGAATGCATGATTCCTGCTGATCATCCACTAGCAGTGAGTTCCACAGGTCAGGCTCTACCACACTAAAGGCTAAGTCCCTAGTAAAAGACAACCAAACTATAAGAAGCACACCTCAAAGAATCTCTGTAATCAAAGAAATCAGATAGCACTTTGGGTCTAAGCTGAATAGTGCTTCGCGAATTTACATAAAAATCTTGAACTTGGCATGGTAGCAAATTTGCAACCAGTGCAGTCCTCTCCGGATAGGAGTAACATGTAGCCAGTAGCCAGCGCCTATGAGCAGTCTGGCAGCTGCATTCTGCACCAGCTGCAGCTTCTGGACCAGAGGCAAGAGGAGCCCAGCATAAAGCTTGATACAGTAATCAAATCTTAAGGTTACCAATGTATGGATCACTATGGTCAGGCTATCCTGGTTCCAGCAATAGTCACAGCTGGTGTACCAGCTGAAGCTGGTAAAAGCATTCCAGGCCACAGAACTTACTCAGGCCTCTAGTGACAAATATAGATCAAGGAGTATCCACAGGCTGCAGTAGCAGCCACACAACCCACCTCCTTTAAGACAGCAGGCACTGTCTCATCATGCAAAGAAGAGTTCTTAGACACATCTGGTCAACCCATTGATTGTACCAGTTATGATGGGCACCTATCCAGAGTGCAAGTGGTTGGGTGCATTCCTGCGAGGACCCCTGTCTGTGTCTTCAGGTTGCATAAACTAAAACTGATCCCACAAAATTGAAGTAGGTTTATCACTGGACACTAATGGTAACATCTAAATTGCCACAAGGTTAAGCCACTTCATTCTCAAAAAGATGGGTCAGGACAGGAGGCCTCCAGTAGGTAAAACAACACTCCAGACATCACCGAAAAGCTCAGCTGGACAAGGATGCAAGAGAAGCCTTTTTCTGCCCATATTTGTAGACTCAATTATGAACTCTAAACAGTGCTTGGTTGGCCTTCAAATGAGATATATGCAGCTAGCATTCAAGCCATTGTCCAGCTTGTTTCACCATCTGCAGCTCCCTAGAATACCAATGTGTATTATATAGCAAGGCTGCCCCTCTACAATACTACTATTCAATCTAAAATATGGATTCTCTATTTTACTATTGTAGCCATTTGGTTCTTCCTTTTGATATAGTACAATGATTCAAGCATCCAGCCATATTAATGGTATGCGTTGTTCTACCACCATCTCAAATATCCTAAATTTGGATGGCTTCTTTTTCTGTCCCTTAATGTGTCATGTAGAACAAGCCTAATAACAAGCATTGCACCCTTTACTTGAATGTTGACTCAGATATTTTGAGCAACAGAAAGTATTTCAAAATGTTTTGTTGCCCATTTCAAGTATAAGACTAAATTTTAAGGGATAAAGCAACTAGAAAGGACTTAAGAGAGAGCACCTAAAATACTTAATTTTGGTACAAATACAAATAGGTTGCTAGTGTATGCTGAAGACACCCTTTATGTGAAAATCTGTTCATTCACTTAAAAGGTATTGCTTGCGCCCAGCAAGAGGGATCCATATGCAGAAACAGCCTTCTGTGCCTGTTGATGGTGCATTTCTGGATGCATATCCCCATCTGAGCCCCATTAAAGCGGTTGGATGCATCTTTTTATGCCAGTGGGGAAGTGCATCTGCAGCTAGGGCCACCAATTGTTATGCATGACTAGTTGCCTGTAACTGAAGCTGGATTAGGGCCAATTACTTTTCAGCGTCCTTTATTGAATGATAGCTCTTATGTTGATATTGGTCCCCAAGATCACATTTGGACCCATTTTCCCTCCCAAAATTAAAATGCACATATTTTGTGCCCAGTTTTGCCAATGTATACAGGAATATGAAATACTGGAAACTGATCAAATATAACTTGCATGCTTCTTAGAAATGATTGCATTATTGAGTTTAAAGTAACCCAAAAGCATAACATACAGCAGGAGTCAAGGGAACAAATTATCATTACTGCTCCAAAATGAATAAAAAGCATGTTTCTATGTTCAAATGGAAGATGGGACTCAACATTTATAACTCAAGAGATGTCCAGAATGGAACATGCCTTTATTAGCATATCCAAAATGCATAACCATTATTTTGGCAGTAGCAGCTGGCAAAAAATTAGTGTTGTACCAGTTCAAGTAATATGAATGAATTCATTTTAAAATACTGTCTCCATCAGTCAGACAGCCAACTTTCAACCAGTGTTATTTCAAATTAACAACAATGTGGCTTTTAGATGTCTTTTAAATCTATAACTGGCACAATCTTTATTTAGGATTAAATTAGAATTTTTGAAGATTAAATTAAATTAAATCTGCTGTCCAAATTGGTACTAGAGATGCTTGGATCATGTCACGGTGCCATTATTAAATATCTTGTTTATGAATAAAGTAGCCACCATGCTGTGCAAATGCTATGAAAAATTTATCACAACAACTTTAATTAACAGGAGTGTGTTTGCCACAAACAACAAGTATGATCCAGCCAAAGTTAAGCATTTTTAAGTCACATTAATTTCAATAGGTGAGTCTTAAGCACATGTTTAGCTCTTCCATTCATATTAATAGGACTCACATGAGATCAGCTTTGATAGCATTATGATCTATATCAGCTTTCTTCAACCTGATTGTGTTCAGATATTTTGGACTACAATTCCCATCAGCCCCAGCCAACATGGTTAAGGGCTGATAGGAGCTGTAGTCCTACTATATGGAGGGCCCCAGGTTAGGGGTGGTTGTTCTATATGTTTATATAAAACACCAATACCTTGTAAGGAAAGAGAGCTGATCCTGAAAAACTCAGGAAGGGTTCAGTAGAGCTACTTCTTCCCTGCACTGTTGTTATTGGAGTGGTCCTTTGTTTATGGATACATACATGCAAGCTATAGCACAGAACCTTTCAGAAGCATTGAAGTTAAGGAGCACTCCTGCCCCCTTCTCAGAGAAAATGTACTTTCAGCACTCTATGTGTTTCGGCAAGATGGAACATGCAACCTATTCCATGCTTACTTGACCATGCTGGAGCCACAGCATAGAGGTCAAGCTTCTACAGTAAGAATGGAGGGCAGAATATATGACCTTTAGAGGACCATAAGAACAACAACAGCTACAAATAAGCAACACCATTGTCTTCTTTGTAGATTCCGGATGCAAACTCATATGGATGGTTTGCAAACTTGCCAATCTAGAGATTGGCACACAAAGTGCTCAAGCAGAAGACTCAGCAGTGTTGTGATTCCAATGGAATGAGAATTTAATACACAGTGATAAATGAACATGGACATGAAGGGTCATGTAGCTGCTCAAGGACAAAAACTTCTCTGGAATCGGCAATAGAAAGCCCTTGCATTCCGGTGGAGAATACTCGATGTTTAACTGGGAACAATAATTTAAAATATGGTTATTGTCTAAAACAACAATTTCTGAAAGCCTTTGCGATGATTCTGCAGCAACCTCCCATATGTAAACAATCTGAAAGATCAGCTTCTCTTTAGACGTAGGTTATAGTCAAGAGAACTAAAAAGTTTTTTTTTTTGAAAAATCCATTGAACAAGAAGTAAAAATTCCCAATTCATATGGATTGAACTCCAGAAAAAAAGAAAATAGAAATGCAAACTGGGCTGTAAGACCCACTTATCCTTGTAGATCTGCATAAAACAAAGTGCTGGAACCATACATTCCTTTGAGTAAAAATGGTTGGACAAAAATCTGAGCTCTGAAGGATCCTGCTACCAATCACTGCACTCTTCAAGAGAGGACATCCTGCAGATACTGTCTTATCAGGAGATCTGTTCCACATGACATGTGGTGAAACTCCTCTTACATATCAGACAAGTGTCCTCTTTTCAGTGCCTATTGAAGACTCCCTTCTTCCAATATTTTCATCCCGGTCAGTATATGTACTTGAAAATTATTTCTATAGATACAGTTGTTTCATCTATGTTTTTATTGTATTGTGAAATCACTTCATAATGTTTCATAGGAAATGATTCATAAATGAAAGAAACAATATCATCATCGTTTGAGTATAAATGAACATCACTCACAATAAACATCGTCATCACTTGACTATTTCAAACAGGTGGAATGATAGGAACATTTTGGCAGAGAACTTGACCTTTACTCTGGAGCAGGCACAGATGAATAACAGTTTGGTGCATGCAAGGGTTGTGAAGATGCAACTCATCATACAATGACCACCTTTCTGAGAACTTGTGTGTGTGTGTGTATGGAAACCATTTAAAAAGATACTCCAGTACAACATGAATGAATCTCTGAAAACGTCTGTCTTGCAGCCCATCATACTACAGAAATATGTGCTACTGGTCTTTGTATCAAAGATCCATGCTAGTAATTCACCAATGCTGAAAGATGGAAACAGCTAGGTATCTTTTGGAGCATGGCGGCATTACAGGAATAATAATAATAATAATAATAATAATAATAATAATAATAATAATTTGTTATTTATACCCCGCCCATCTGGCAGGGTTCCCCCAGCCACCCTGGGCGGCTCCCAACAGAATACCAACAACAACAACAACAACAATAAAAAGCGATAAAATATCAAATTTTAAAAACTTCCCTAAACAGGGCTGCCTTCAAATGTCTTTTAAAAGTCAGATACAGTGGTGCCTCGCAAGACGAAATTAATTCGTTCCGCAAGTTTTTTCGTCTTGCGAGTTTTTCGTCTTGCGAAGCACGGTTTCCCATAGGAATGCATTAAAAATCAATTAATGCGTTCCTATGGAAACCGCCTTCAGACCAGGTCCGGGACAGTCTGTCCCCCGACCTCTTCTGAAGGCTGGGGGGGGGGACAAGGGCTTTTCTTCCCACCCCCAGCATTTTAAAAAACCCCGGGACAGCATTTTAAAATGCTGGCGGGCGGCAGCGAAGGCTTCGCTGCCGCCCGCCAGCATTTAAAAATCGCCCCGGGACAGCGGAGGACTTCTCCGCTGTCCCGGGGCGATTTAAAAGCCCCCGGGAAGGCAGGTGGAGGGGAGCAAAGACTTTCCGCTCTCCCGGGAAGGCAGGCACGGGGGCGAAAGTCTTTGCTCTCCTCCGCCTGCCTTCAAAAGCCGTCCGGGACAGAGGAGAAACGCGCTGCGTTTCTCCACTCTCCCGGGAAGGCAGGCAGGGGGGAGCAAAGACGTTTGCCCCCCGCCGGCCTTCAGAAGAGGTCCTGCCTTCAAAAGCCGTCCGGGATAGCGGGAAGCGCTTCCCTGCTATCCTGGACTGCTTTTAAAATGCTGGCGGTGGGGAGCAAAGCCTTTCGGCCCCCGCCGGCCTTCCTGGACCTCTTCTGAAGGCCGGAGGGGGGGAAAGGCTTTGCTCCCCACCGCCAGCATTTAAAAGAGGTCCCTGGAGATTTCCCTATGGGCTTTCTTCTTGCGAAGCAAGCCCATAGGGAAATTCGTCTTGCGAAGTGCCTCAAAAAACGGAAAACCCTTTCGTCTTGCGGGTTTTTCGTCTTGTGAGGCATTCGTCTTGCGGGGCACCACTGTAGTTGTTTGTTTCCTTAACATCTGATGAGAGGGCGTTCCACAGGGCAGGTGCCACTACCGAGAAGGCCCTCTGCCTGGTTCCCTGTAGCTTCACTTCTCGAAGTGAGGGAACCGCCAGAAGGCCCTCAGAGCTGGACCTCAGTGTCACTCCCTGCCTTTCCTATGCTACACAGCTGCCAAGATATAAAAATACTCCAAAGCACAATAGAAGACTATATTTATAGTGTAAGTGCACTAATACCTTTTTCTTCAGTTATGTGAAAGAAGTAACAAATGAAAATAAATTATTTGAGCAAGCTGTCTCCCAACACACACCTCCTTTCTTAAATTAAAAGTTTGTTATTACATTCTTAATTGTTTTAGAATAGTTTTATTATTTTAAACATTGGTCATAACGGAGGGGCCGCTGGGGCGCCTTGGAAGATGGCGGATATTAACATCTATCCAGCTTGCACGAGGTAATTAGAGGCTGATTATGGGGAGTAAATCAGTCTCCCTCATCTCTCCAAGGGGGAGAGATGCAGTTTTCACTCGCTGTTGCCATTAGTCACCCCCAAGTTTGGAAGAAGGAGGGGGTGAGGCACTGGGTGCATAACCCTTGGCGGGCCTTGGAACTCCTCCAAAGCTGCTTCCAGGAGCAAAACTAGTTGCGTTACTTAAAAGGAAAAAAATTGGTGAACGGTAACGCACATGCTTCAAGAGAGGCAGGAGGTTTTTATTTGCTAACAATTTTACCATCAAAATGAAGAAGACTGAGATGGAAGATTACATCAAAGTACTACAGACATGGAATGTGGAATGGAATGCAACGGAACTGAAAGAGGGGGGAAATGACTTTTTATTTTTTTCTCTCTATGTGATTAACTAATAACCCTCCCTCTTAGAAGATCTGTCACAGCAATTAATTGGCAAATGGGACTAAAAATGAACTGTGTGGAAATAATATGAACTTAAAGGTTTTACTCTGTGAAGGATTTGGAAAGAAGAAGGGTTCTCTTTGTGACGCAGTAAGAATGGAGATGTGATACGAGACCTGTGTTGCAAGAGGTTTGGTCTTGGGGAGGGCGAACCGAAGAATTATTATTTTCAATGAGATTGCGAACTGGAAGGGGCAGCCCTCCTGGAAAAAGACTAATTTATGATGCAACAGGTCGGGAAAGTTAAAGAGCGAGCTTTTAGACTGTATTTCATTGGAACGACAAAATGGCAATTGCTTGCTCGAGCAGACATGCCTGGACTATTGGATGAGAGTGATTTACGAGAGCAGTACAAAGCCCACACAGAAACACAAATAAGACTTTTTTTAACCCACTTGCGAGCAACTCGGAGGTGAAAGAAAAGGAAAATGAGTAATGACAAGGATTGAGAAGAAGGGACTGGAAATATTCTTAATATGAAAGCAGCACAAATATTCGAGGATTGGACTCCTGCCAATCAAGAAGCATGGGTACCCCCCACAAAAAATTATAATTTGGAAAATAATTGGATTATATGATTTGTATTGTTATAATTTGGATTAATTGGTTTGATGTGTTTAATTCGGTAAGATGAAACTTAATAAAAATTATTTTTTTTAAAAAAAATAAACATTGGTCATAACAATGTTTTTCTTAATAGTGGCATGAGGAGCCTAACTGTGGATCCCCACATCCAGTAAGTAAGTAAGTAAGTAAGTAAGTAAGTAAGTAAGTAAGTAATGCAACACTGAAGGGGCTGTCTGATTCACACGGCTAAACATCCCAGCTTACTTTTTAAAAGAACACATTAGCAGTCTAGGCAACAAAGGCAGGAATAGTTCACTCTTGCATCTTCTTGCTTTTTGTTGAAATGTAATAAAATAACATTTATACAACAAATAATGGGACGCAGGTGGCGCTGTGGGTTAAAGCCTCAGCGCCTAGGACTTGCCGATCAAAAGGTCGGCGGTTCGAATCCCTGCAGCGGGGTGCGCTCCCACTGCTCGGTCCCAGCGCCTGCCAACCTAGCAGTTCGAAAGCACCTCTGGGTGCAAGTAGATAAATAGGGACCGCTTACCAGCGGGAAGGTAAACGGCGTTTCCGTGTGCAGCTCTGGCTCGCCAGATGCAGCTTTGTCACGCTGGCCACGTGACCCGGAAGTGTCTCTGGACAGCGCTGGCCCCTGGCCTCTTGAGTGAGATGGGCGCACAACCCCAGAGTCTGTCAAGACTGGCCCGTACGGGCAGGGGTACCTTTACCTTTACCTATAAAATAATGCTATTCTCTGCTACATAATGTTTCTCAGAATTAATCTCCTATGAGCAAACTTTGTGATGGGAAACATCCAAGGAAAAGTTGGAAAGTAGCTTGTGCTTGGTACAGTTCTAGAAGTTTGAGAACCCAGGTATCTTTGAGTGCACAAGTGCTGTGGAAAGAACAGTCTATTATAGTTTTTAAGGCATCTCTTATTTGCTTCCTCTGTAGCCTCCTTATTTTCTCAAATTTGCCGGGAGCTCTCTCTTTATGTTGTGGCAGTGAACCAGATTCTGATAATACCATGCTTAGTGTACCTAATGCAGTAATTTTTCAGGTAATTTCCTCACACAAAAGACCCAACCCACATTTTTAGTCATTTTTGCTAGTCTGTAATTTACTTTTGGCCAACAAATGAACAATTTAGTTTCATCTGTAACAAAAACAAACTAATTTGCCTTTCTTTGGTTGATTTTAACAGTACTATTACAGTATTATCCAATAGTAGAAGTAGCATGCATATTTAAACATATTCCACAGATAAAGCATTTTGTAGATGGAGGGGGAGGGTAAACTGACACAAAATGAAATATGCCTCCCAAGATAAAGATAACCTGCATGAAAACACAGTTGCAGGAAAAGTAAATTATAAAGCAAGCATTTATCTAATCATTCTAAAGACCGTAATTACACAGTCTGTGCATCAAAAGGCTTAAGAACTATTAAAATAAAACATTTTAATTAAATATATATTTAAATGAGTTTTCCATAAACTGTCAATTGATGCTTCCAGCAAATGTTGCAAATGCTTTTTAAAAATAGTATTCATATAACCACTGGCAAATCCTCTCTTTTAATATTGTCCAATGTACATGAATACATATGTCATAAGACAATTTCACAACATTCTTTAAGCCCACACACTCACATGTGAATGGTCTCATCCTGCTACATCCCATTGCCTCTGCATCCCATTCTTCCTCACAGCATGCCACCTATTATTTTCTCACAGTAACAAAGTATTATACCTTTCTGGAGACCCAGCACTCACATTCATGTTCCTGGCTTCCCAGAAATGTCAAGACACAGACCAATGGCACTCAGTTTTGTTGACTGAGCCAGTGTTAAGCCCTAAATCAAGTTCCCATACACATGCTGTTATTGATTTCTTATTGTGCTTATTCCAGACTGCTAGGTAAAAATTTACCATCACCTTTTTTAGTGGCACAATGAGTCTGTGTGTCTGGCTGTTAATCAAAAGCTTGGTGGTTCAAGCCCACCCTGAGACGGCTGTGGGCAGGATTCCTGCATTACAGGGGGTTGGACTAAGTCACCCCCAGAGTCCCTTCCAACTCTATGATTCTATGATCTATATAGAAACGTGAAGGGACAGGACTGGAATGCCAGTGGCATCTGAGAGCCACTCAGGGCTCAAGGATGGTGTGGGAGTGGGAGCAGCCATAAGGAGACAGAGGTTCAGGGAACTTAATTTAGTTAATGGAATATCTGTTGAAATCCAGGATCTGTGTGGGTAGAGCAGGTCTTATAGGACTGGAAGAAAAGAAGCATAGTGATTCAGGAAATCCAGGTGACAAAAGTTCAAACTTTTGGAGAGACACGTGAGTTCATAGGTAGTTTCCATATTTTATAAGAAAGTGGATCAATGCGAGCAATCTGGTCACTGTTTCATCTGCACTGGCCAGTTCATGTTTAAGTACAATTCAAAGTTCTGTTACTTACCTACAAAGTTTTAAACATTTTGAGACCAGACTGTTTGAAAAACCACCTCTTCCCATACAACCCTTCCCAACCACCACTTTTGGAACTACAACTGGCTGTGATACAAGACAGGGCTTTTTCTGTTACAGGAATCAGGTTGTGAAACTATTTTCTCAGAGATGTTTGGTTGGCTCACTCTCTTTTCAGCTGCCTCCCTGGTTTTATGCTGAATTGTTTTATCCAGCTCTTTTTACTGCATTTTACTACATTTTTGTAAGCTGTTTTGATTTTAATTTGGAAATAAAAGCAGGATGACTGCAGGCAGATGCCTGTGCTTCACAAAAGGATGGTTCTTCAAATCCAGATTCAGTAGAGTAAGACATGAGAGCCAGTGTGGTGTAGTGGTTAAGAGCGGTAGTCTTGTAATCTGGGGAACCGGGTTCGCTTCCCCGCTCCTCCACATGCAGCTGCTGGGTGACCTTGGGCTAGTCACAATTCTCTGAAGTCCCTCAGCCCCACTCACCTCACAGAGTGTTTGTTGTGGGGGATGAAGGGAAAGGAGAATGTTAGCCACTTTGAGACTCCTTAGAGCAGTGATAAAGCGGGATATCAAATCCAAATCCAAACATGTATTCAGAGGAAAAGAACCACAGGACTATGGGAAGAACTCACGCTGTGAGTGCAGAAGGCCGCAGGTTCAATCCCTGTCATCTCTAATTAAAAGATAGCAAGTGCTGTAAAATATTTCTCTGCCTGAGACATTGGAAAGCTGCTGCCCATCAGAGCAGACCGACCTTTCTCATGCCTGCCAGATGTTTTGGAATCAAACTCCCATCAGCCCCAGAAAGCATGGCTAATGGTCAGGGATGGTGAGAGTTGTAGTTAAAAATAACTGAAGGCCATCAAGTTGGGGAAGCCTGATGTAGGAAACACATGAGATAGTCAAATAGTTCCAAGTTTACTGTTGAAGCCTTATCTTTTGCCCCATCAACCACTCCCTGGATTGTTATGACACATATCCATTGTGGGTTGACAAATCTTATATATTTTTCTTTGTGTGCTCAAGCACAGAATGACAAGCTTAAGTCCCCAAAAGCTGACACTGAAAGAAACAATCATTAGCTGCCGTTTCACTGATCCACACTTGGAATAGACTTCATAATTTTTTCTACATGCAGAAACTAGACCTTCTTGAACCCTCCTTGTGATTAATTAGAATGCCTGTCTAACATATTTTTCTCTCAGGTGTAGTAACCTTGTATGACCTTACCATTAAGAACTGATAAATAAATGCTTGGTTAAGCACAAACAGCTTGATAGGCAGTGAAAAAGAGTGATGATCTTGGTTTTTATGCAAGATATTTATGCTGTTATTTCACCTCAGAGGGCCAAACAATTCAAAACACAAAATAATTCCTTGAAATGCCAGAAAAAGTAAATTTACTTTTAATTCATTATGGCTAAAATATTTGATGAAAAGTAGCAGTATTGATATTGCAGTTAAGCTATAGAATATTTTGATATCTCTATCTGCCCAACTGCAGATATTGGACATACCCAAATCAGTGTTGTAGCATGTATGCATATGTACAGATACAATTTATTTAACCTCTAAAAGATTTGAATGTTCTAGTGTTTCCAGATAATACAGTAATGTTAAAATGCAGCTATTTTAAAAGTGGACAGAAGATGTATTTTTAATTGAAGTATGACAGAAAAAGAACAACTGATTATCTATATACAGTGCAATAACTAGTCTTGTTAGAGCATGTGTTTTGTTAACAAAGGTTAGTGACACATCTCTTTCTGCATGTAGCTTGTAAAAATCATATTAAGAAATCTAGACCTTCAAGATCAGGAGCCACTGAGACTGTGAAACATTTTAGTAATGTTGGACCTATTGATCCTAATTACAAGTCACACTCCAGATAAGCCATTCCCCCATAATTATATTCAAGTACTTAGAGGACAAGGGCAATGGAGATGGGGGTGAGGCATTAAGTGGCTAATGAAATGGACCACTGGTTTGGTCCTTACAGGCCAAAGGCCCAGAATGTCTACATGCTGGTGGCAAAAATGTGAAAAGGAAGAGAGACAGAATGGTGCTGGACAGGCCAGAATAATGACGGACAATCAGGGTATCTAAAGGAAGTAAGACTGTGTAGGCAGAGGCAAGACTACAGACAGAAAGAATCAATTGGTGATGGAGCTAAAGAAAGAAGATACCTAGTAATCCACTTAATCTGTGGTTTAACCTCAAACATATTGCAGCAAAAGCATATTATGCATGAAAATGCTAATAAGATAGGTTCTATCTCACCCCAAAGTCTCCTGGAATTGCCCCACCTCCAGGAAAATCCCCCCAAACTTTTATGGTATTTTTAAAAGTTTTTTTTTAATACTCTCTTTACAAAATATCTCTTAAAATGACTAGGACAAACACCATCTGAAATAAACATTCTTTTTTCCATTTTTCTTTACTGGAAGGGAAGGGGGGCTTAAAATTATTATTTTAAAAAATGAGTTATCCAATCCTTTATCAGTTCACTCAAGGGCAGGCATCCCCAAACTCGGCCCTCTGGATTTTTTGGGACTACAAAGCCCATCATCCCTAGCTAACAGGACCAGTGGTCAGGGGTGATGGGATTTGTTTTTCCAAAACATCTGAAGGGCTGAGTTTGGGGATGCCTGCTCAAGGACTTCCAGCTGCACAATGGGATTTCGTCTCCCTCTTTCTCCCTGTATTCCTCATGCCCCATAATTCCATTAATTTGGTTTCCCTCAGCCCCATGAAGAAGATTGGAGGACAGTGGACACAGAAAGAGGAAGTCCCATTGTGCAGGCAGCAAACCACCATGTACCACTGAATCCTAATGCATTCCTCTGGATCATGGGCAGTGTTTTTATATTTACCAAATACATGTATCTTTCTCTTTACCTTCTTCCTGAAAGCTCTTATCTTGCCAAAATCACTTTAATCAGTTATATTTTCATATAGTTTCTTTTTGTAGATAGATATGTTATAACCCTGAAAGGAGCACACACTAATATTGCTAAAGCAATATAAGATGCTCCAGTATTCATGTGCAATAATGGTCTAATCATTGGCACAAACATCCAATTAATTTGTTTCCTCTACGTGTTTTTACTGGCCAAGATGCATAGGGGAGTAATGTGCTCAGTCATAATCATGCTCCACAAAGGCTGGAAATGTTCCCTTTGAGCTTCTAATCATTAGGCAAGCTGAAGTGGAGACAAGCCCATTGACAAGTGAGAATGGTAATAATTTATTTTCTATTGATGGGTTATGACAAATCATGTTGGTGCTGTGGCTGCTTACTGTGGGGCTCCATGAAGGAAGGCTCTGATGGGCAGAGATGAAACCCTTCACAGCTCATTTAGTCCAAATGTAGCCACCTGGGTGGTGAATCAGTTCAACATAACATCCCAGGCATTCCTGCACAAAATTAGATCACTAACAGGCAAGCCATATAGGGGTTCCTTTAAAGCATTAATCATAAAGGTTGAGCTGTCAAAATACAGGGTTCAAAATTAAGGAACACAAAAAGAATTAAAATGTAGCAGTGCCACATATTCAAGAATGTAATTACCATATCTAATTAAAGGTACAGTAAGAAAAACGATGACCTTAAAACTGCTAGGGTGGAGCACTACTCCTGCAGAAAGCACCCCACAATTTTTTAGAAACATTAATTAGTTAACTCAGCTTTAGCAAATGTGAGCCCTGCAGCCCACCTTCTTACTAGTCAACTGCTTAATCAATTTATATGCATATTTTTTTACTAAATCACAGATATAGATATATAGATATAGATATAGATGATATAGATGATATAGCTAAATACAGATATAGATATATAGATAGATATAGATGTCAGCATTTTTAGGATATGGAAAGTCAGGCATTTTAAATTTATGTTTTTATCCATTTAAAACAAGATAGAAAAAAAATGTCCATTTTTCTCTCAAGACATCTCAAGACTAAGAATATGCATTTGAATGTTTGTTTAAACTTAATGGCTGACAGTCTATGATTCCCCCCCTCATTACACAATAAATTACAGGACTTCCCTTTCCTCTCTGCGCCCTGTAGCCCCCAAGACCTCCAAATCTTCTCCAATGATGCTGCTTAGAAATTGCAATAGTATTTAATATTACAGTGAAGCTTCTGTAAGCCAATGGTAAGACAACTAGAGAACGTTACCCCCATGGGTGGGGAACGCTTAGCATTTTCATCTCGTTTGTGGTAGATTTTTTTTAATACATTTTAAAAATTTATTACAAAAGAAATGTGCAAACATAACAAAATGAAAGAAAACAAATAATCAAAAATATAAACCATAAAGTGTTACAGCCTGAAAGGTCAAAAGTACAAAGAAACAGCACAGCTCCAAAAAGTATAATAGGTTTATAGCAGATTTATCAAGAGTAAAAAGTCTGATTCACCCTTCAAACCTCCAATTCTTGCTATTTAGAATCTAGAGATTTGAATCTAATATGGAAATTTTGAGTGGCGGTAAGGTGCTGTCACATGATCTCCCAACTTGCAAGCCCCACTGAGAACAGTGGTGTTTAGGTCAAAGAAAGCATAATAATGAATAGCGCATACATCATGAAAAAATGCATATGGTGGTTCCACTGGGGAATGAAGCCGAGGAACACAAGATCTTCTGAAGACCAAGGCAAATGTTCAACAGACACACTGCTATATTTAAACAATGTTACGCTATATATTTATACTTGCCCCCAATTTTGAAACTGTGAAGTTGATGAAAGGCTTTCAATTCATGCCCAGCACTGAATGTTGTAAAAAGTCAACCAGACATTAATTTACAGTGCCAGACCTGAGATACAAATATCTCCATAGATATATTTCCTACCATCTCCCTTGAAGCTCTGGCCTAGAAGGACAATTCATTCCATTTAGAGTAGACTTGTTTTGGCTCTAGAGAAGATCCACCAGTTCACTTTTTTTTTATTCAACTGAATACAATTACATACTCTCCAACATTTCTCCAGTGAAAATAGGGACGTCTCATTCCATAATGATAATTTTACTATTTATACCTCACATAACTTATTGGGTTTCCCCAGCCACTCTGGGTAGCTTCCAACATATATAAAAACATAAAAAACATAAAACATTTTTAAAAAATCTTCCCTATATTATTAATTATTATTATTTATTATTATTATTATTTATTATTATTATTATTAGAATTTATATACTGCCCTACCCCCGGAGGTCTCAGGATTGCCTTGAGATGGCTCAGGGTCAGATAACTCCATACCCTTCAGCATTTCTCCAATGAAAATATGGACATCCTACCATACCCTCCAACATTTCTCCAATGTTCTCTGATGTTTAGTTGGCATCTCCTTTCTTGTAACTTGAATCCATTAGTTCAGGTCCTAGCCTCCAGAGCAGGAGAAAACAGGCTTGCTCTATTTTCCATGTGACAGCCCTTTAGGTATTTGAAGATGGCTATCATATATCCTCTCAGTCTCTTATTTACCAGGTTAAACATACCCAATTTCCTCAACCGTTCCTCATGAGGCTTGGTTTCCAGACACTTGATCATCTTAGTTGCCCACCTCATGTAGTGCCCAGAATTGGACACATTATTCCAGGTGTGGTCTAACCAAGGCAGAATAGAACGTGATGAATACTGTCCTTGATTGGGACACTATAGTTCTGATGAAACAACCTAAAATAGCATAAGCTTTTTCCCCCTTTTTTCTTTTTGCTGCTGCTGCTGCATCACAGAGTTGACTCATGTTAAGTTTGTGGTCTACTAAGACCCTTAGATCCTTTTCACATGTACTACTGGATTTTCCTCCATCTTGTATATGTGCAGCTGGTTCTTCCTGCTTAAAGGTAGAAACTTACATTTGTCCCTATTGAATTCATCTTGTTAGTTTTGCCCCAGCTCTTCAATCCCTTAAAGTCATCTTGAAGCCCAGTTCTGTCTTCTATGGCATTCACTACCCCTCCCAGGTTGTTGTCATCTACAAATTTGATGAGCATCCCCTCAATTCCTTCAGACAAATCATTTATAAAGATGCTGAACAGCAATGGGCCTAGGACAGTACCCTGTGGCACCACACTTGTCATTTTTTTCCAGGATGTTGAGGAACCATTAGTGAGCACTCTTTGGGTTCGGCCTATCAGTTACCTCATCTGGCCCACATTTTACCAGCTTCTCTGCAGTATACACTTACAATGTTTTTAGAATATTTTCTATTTGCATATGAATGAAACTTTATTCTGAAATTTGTTAGGAAGAAAACAAAAGGAAGCCAAGAACATTCACTTACAATAATACCAGAACAATACCAGTATAAAACTACACATATTCCCAAAACTGCTAAGTCAATAAAATATACTCATCAAGGAAAAGGTAATTGCCCTATGTGTTTACAATTACTTAATTACTTTACTTTGCCAAAAATAAAGGTCATTATAATAATCTTGAGGTTGAATTAAGTTTCAAGACTAACCTGCATGTTGGATTCTGTAGTATGTACCATTTAGCACATTTAATAGATGTAAAAGCTCACAAGTGATGATATAAAGGATAATTTACGCTTGCAATGCATTTTTGTCCAATTAATAGATTGCCTGTGTGTTGCATATTTTGCATGACAAAAGAGCAGAATATTAAACTGCCATTCATAATGAAAATGCACTTTGCAAATTAGAAATGCCGAAACAGAAATTTTTCACCCTGTTTAGGAAATAAACAGTCCTTAACCAATTAAACCGCATTGTAATAATTCTATGATTTATTGCAAGTTGTTTAACTTTCAAAACTCGGGTAACCCATATTAAGGTCACAATCCATCATGTCTTGCTTGGAAAGCCAGCAAATAATGGCTGTTGTATTAGCTGCTTTTGATGATAGTATGAAAGAAGTATTAGCACTTGTCAACAAAACTGCTTACAACATAACATTAGCATGCATGGGCTGCTGTACCTATTTATTATTCTGGCAGCTTCACACATATTGTTACAAGCTTATAAAACATTTTGTCGGGTGGAAACCGAATGTACACTGTTTGATTTTCTGATAGACTGGCAGCATAAATGTCTGGGCTGACTTAGTTTAGTTTAAGTGTAAATAGAGACACAAATTCTTCAACCTGTTCTCTTATTGATACTGAAAAGTGCTGAATTATTCAGTATCCAACTCTTCTGTTTGTGTCTATCACAGTTATCAATTACCCATCAGTCTACTTGTCAAAACAGAATGGATTAATCTGGCTGAAAACAAGACAAATAAATGGATACTATAACAGGGGTACAGGGTTGCCAAACTGTCAAAGGGAAATCCAGGCAATGACATTTGCCGTCAAAAGTGGGATATCTGGCTTAAGTGAGCAAATGATTCTCCTTTACGAGCCAAGAATGCACTTAGCTTACCATAAGTAAATTAATCTGCCTACTTTGACTACTAACGCATTGAAAATGCTGATAATATAGTAGTCAGTGTAAGTTTTTGTTCTATTGTTCAAATATCTTCCTGCTCTTACACAAATTATGTACTACAAATAATAAAAATGGTATGTGTTAATATGTTATCAGTATAAGTGGAAATGGAATTGCTTGGGCCACTTTGTAGGTTTCTGAGAACAGAATTCAAAACAGTGCTTTGCATAGATGTGAAAGTGGAATTAATCTAATCCGGTCCTGGGGCTCCACCCCTGATCTGTATCTCAATGTCTTACTTTGCAACTTCTCTGAAATGGTCCATTATTGCTCAAAGATACACAGGCTAAATCCACCTCATTTGATTTCTTAAGGGAAAAAGTCAGTAATGTGACTACTAAATTGGCAGCGATATCAGGCTGCATTAGCGTTTTCTTTTACCAACATTATATCAGAAAAGGCTCCCAGACCTGTAGTCTTTTCTTCCCTTCGTCTATGAGAAGCACAGAAGTCAAGAGTCACTGTAAATCATCAGGTTATCAACATTTTTACTTGGCTCCTGTTATTCTGCAATGTCAGTGCACTTAAGTTGTATTTATTTCTTATTTTACATAGCTTTCTTTGAACTCAAAAGATTAAATAACTTCCATGTTTCATATTCCTTCAGATTACAAATTTCTAAAAAAGTTAATATCGTGTACTTCAGAATATTAATAAAAAAGAAAAAATCTAAACACTTCATAATTACTCAGGTTCCATTCAAGCATGAATAAGACAGGTTATTTACCACCAAACAAAGAAGATGCAAACAAATTTTGAATGCCAAGTATTTGCTGCTGCACTCTTGGTTTTAAATTATGTTTGTTAGCATGTTTCTCACTTTTAGGGTTTTAATAAAAGCTAGCTTTGTATTATATCGGTTTTTGTAAAGCACCTTGTGTGGGGTTTTCTTGGGGGGAGGATGAAAGGTGGGGCACAACATCCCAGCACACCACGTTCCAACATTCCCCTCCAGGGATAGTACATTCTGCAGCAAAACCCTGAGGTCCTCCACATGTTTTGTGGGCTCCAGCTCCCATCAGTTCCAGCCAGCATGACCAATGGTCAATGATGGGAGGTTCACAGATTCCCCATTCCAGCTCTTTTTGAACTGAGATGGAATTATTTATGAGTAAGCTTGTACAGAATTGGTCCCCTGCTAATTCAGATTCTCTACTAGAGCACAGATACATGAGTAAATAAGGAGAATTGCCTCCTAAAACAGATGTGGGGGAACTTTCACCCTCCAAGTGTTGGTGAACTATACTCCCATTTTCCTGAGTAAGCATGACAAGTGGCCAGGGATGATAAGAATTGTAGTTCAGCAACAACTGGCAGGGCAATGATTCCCCACATCTGTCCTAAGATCACCTCTTCTTGTGTTTATCTAGCATAGTACTCAGTTATGTAGATGATGCTAAAAAGTATGGTTAATTTCAATGTTTTAGCAACCTCTGTTGCGTGCTTTCAACAACAGATCACAGCAAGTGATACTAGCGATCATCATTCCCTGAAAATTGAAATATTAAGTTGTTATTAGAGGGACAAGAGCAAGCTAGCAATCTTAATGTTGTACAAGAAGAAGACTAGCAGTGTCCCTGGAAGAGTGCCCCATGGGGGCATATTATTCTTTGGATCTTCCTCTGAAGGCAAAAGACCAAGGTCTACCTTTGGAGAGAGGCTCAATAAACATGTAGCTACTACATAACAGTAATAAAAAATGAACATAACCACATAGCAAAAAGTTTTGATAGTTTTAGAAGCTGTTCAGAACCTTAGACCTGAGGATTTTATGATATCTGCTTTATCTTCTGAATTCTGAGAAAGAATCATGCCAAGGTGGTATAACCTTATAATGCTGTTCTCTTCACTGAAGTATATTCTTCCTCATCAATTCGAACCAGAAGTAAAATTAGGACCCTGGTATCCCATTTACCATTTTAAAACATAGGCTGTAAAAATGACTCAACCAATTTCAGTTCTGTCACAGGCACAGGCCTTCATCAGAAGCCATTTATATTTCATTCCTGTTAAAGGTATTAGAAGTTGCCTTATGCCAGACTTGCCAATCGAAAGGTCGGCGGTTCGAATCCCTGCGGCGGGGTGCGCTCCCGCTGCTCGGTCCCAGCACCTGCCAACCTAGCAGTTCGAAAGCACCTCCGGGTGCAAGTAGATAAATAGGGACCGCTTACCAGCGGGAAGGTAAACGGCGTTTCCGTGTGCGGCTCTGGCTCGCCAGAGCAGCGATGTCACGCTGGCCACGTGACCCGGAAGTGTCTCCGGACAACGCTGGCCTCTTAAGTGAGATGGGCGCACAACCCCAGAGTCTGTCAAGACTGGCCCGTACGGGCAGGGGTACCTTTACCTTTACCTTTATGCCAGGCTAGACCAATTGTCTTCTGTCAGCATAAATACCTGACAATAGCACATATTACTATAATTCTTAATTGGCTAGTCTGAATTGACTACTGGGTTGAAACCTGATCTAAGACGAATCACAACAACAGTACTATCAGCATAAAATATATGGTAAAAAATTAAAAAGTGCTTCTCCAAATACATGTGTGGACTAAAGGCAGCTTCATGGTCTGAAAGGTCTGGTGATCATTGCAACTCCAGCAGAGCAGTGGACCCCCTTTCCCACCACAATGGGTTGTATCCAACATCAGTCATAATCAAAGTAAACCTATTAAAGTTAATGGAAATGAACTTACATTAATTTCAATGGGTCTATTTTGGGTAGAACTTAGTTGGATACAACCTAATCATAGGATCTTGCGAAACAGTATTTTCTTTCTATAACTTCTGCAAGTCCTTTGTGTTCTTAAGAGTTACCAAACTAGGTAGACTGAATTATAACATTCTTCTGTTACTTATAATTCCAATGCAATATTCTCCATTTTCAGTTCAGTCTTAAACAAATAACATATCTACACTTAAGACACACTTCTTTGCTTTTGCAGTAATTTATCAGTGCAATAATCTTCTTGACTTGATGAGCAATTATTTGAATTGATCCCAATATTCAAATATTTGCTGTAGACATTGATTTTGATCACTGTAGCTATTTAAACAAACTATTTATAGAATTTTTTATTTCCCCTAGCTGCTGCATTCTGCAGGAGAAAAATGTTTGACAGCTTCTTCTCCTTGTATCATTAACAAAACATATTAAAAGTTATCTTAGCTGTTTCCACATTACTTTGTAAAGATTTTACTTTGTTTTTGATCTAGTTATTCTGTTTGAATAGCACTAGTATAATGGTTTTGCTTTGCTACAATTCAAAACATGATTAGCAAATTGTGGATCTGAAAATTATAGGGAAAATTGCATACACATCTAAAAATGGGTTAGACAGCTGAACGAAGTAAACGAATACACTTGTTCTTGCTGTCTTCCACTGCCCAGGCATTACAAAGCATCCAGACAGCTACTCTAATTTGCCAGATGGGAACTCCCTGAGTGCAGAGGAATTCCAGGATGGCACAAACAATGCACTCAGTGACTTTCACATTATCCATTTACACACGCTGGTTTACTTCCTGCTCAAATGAATGAATAAATAAATAAATACAAATGAGAGTAGCTTAAGGACGGCTGTGGCATACCTTATGTCAACTCTCCAAGAGTACATTGCGAAGAGGGATGACTGTTAAACAACTCTGGGAAGTGTACTTCTGTGAGTGGAATAGGGGTCTCCTAACAACTCTCAACACCCTTAACAAACTACAGCTCCCAGAATTCTTTGGGGGAGGCCATGACTATTTAAAGAGGTATAGTACTGTTTTTAGTTTATAGCAGGCATCGGCAAACTCGGCTCTGCAGATGTTTTGGGACTACAACTCCCATCATCCCTGACTGCTGGTCCTGTTAGCTAGGGATGATGGGAGTTGTAGTCTCAAAACATCTGGAGGGCCGACTTTGCCTATGCCTGGTTTATAGTGAACATAGAACCTAATATTCACTACCTGAATGATATAAACTGGTGAATCTGATCCTACATACCTGTCAGGGAACTGCCATCGGAGCTAGAGGCGGAGGGAAGGCTCCAGAGGGATGCCGGAGAGGGTCCCAGTAGGGAGAGAGGCAGCCCATCTGCTGGGGAAGGAAATCAGCGTAACACCAGTGGAGAAGGGGGCAGATGGGGGAATCAGAGAGGAGGCTCCAGGACTCTTCACCGGAGACCAGCGGGGAGAGCACGGGTCCTCCGCTGCCCACACCCTCCCTGCGCAGAAAACTTCCGCGCAGGGAGAGTAGGAGGAGACTTGGCGTCAAAGAACTTCTTTGCTTGAAGAAGTTCAAGAAACGCCCACTGACGGATTCTGCCAGCGACTGAGACAGCCACGAAGTGAAGGGCTGTCCAGACAGAAAGGGTTCAACCAGGTAACCTAGCCAGGAGTGGCGGCGACTTACGCACGAGCAACCCCTAGAACCATTACAATACCTTCCAACATTTCTCTGATGAAAATACAGACGTCCCATTCTAGAATGATAATTTTACTATTTATACCCCACACATCTTACTGGGTTGCCCCAGCCACTCTGGGCATCTTCAAGCATATATTAAAAACATACTAAAACATTAAACTTTTTTTAAAAAAATCCTTATACAGAATTGCCTTCAGATGACTTGGAGGTCAGATAACTCCATACCCTCCAACATTTCTCCAATGAAAATAGGGACATCCTAAAGAAAAGTGGGACATTCCGGGATCAGATCAGAAACCAGAATGGCTTCTCTAAATCAGGAACCCTGGAAAATAGGGACACTTGGAGGGTCTGGACCCTACTGATTAAGACAAAAACAAATTGGATTTTCACGTAATAAACTCATTGAGTAGCATTCTATCTACAATCTTCAGGCTTGATCCCCTCCTTCAAGATCAGTGAAAACATGGAGGGAAGGAGCTGTCATTTGTACTCCGGAACCTTTCAGGACATAGGAGGGGCTACGCTGGACTCAAAGTACACTCACAGCTCAGTATGTAGGACAACAGGATCAGACCAACCAGCCTTCATTAGACCTCATTACTATTTTTTTCTGACCAATACCTCAAAGACCTTGGCCTGCTTGTGGTGATCCTTCCATGCCTGATAGGATTTTGTCCTACCAGTAACTCCCTCTGCTGAAGTTAGTGTTCCCTGGGTCTTCAGCTGAGATGCATCAAAGCATCTACTCTTTGAAGGTAAAAATTGTGCCAATATGTTAGCCTTTAGTCACCTTCTACTAAATCATTGTACAAATAGAGATACACCATTTTTACAATAAATGCTTGGTTAATTCATGTGAGCAAAATGCTTTTAGTTCATTGAAAAAAAGAGTTGCTTACTATGCTCATGTAATGTAGATTTCCTAGTTCTCAATTCATTCAAATAACTTTCGTGGCCAACAAGAAAAATATGAACAAAAACCCTTATCTTAACTGCTGTACTTCTGATGTGCTCTGTTAAAAACTGGAGGCACACTCCTTTAGGGCCCTCCTTGAGACTTTGATAATTCTGCTGTTCAGCTTCTGAAATTATTTTAGAAAATTGTTTTCTTTTAGAGTTTCAACAAAAAGTGAAAACAATGAAGTTTTCTATATATCCATTACAGATTCTAAAAAGAAATCTGCTTATTATGCTACAGAAGAGGCATAAGAGGATTTCATTTTTACCAATCTGCCCTTCTTCCTGCTGCTCCCCTAATCTTCTACCCTGTTCTGGAAGAAGAGCTGGCAAAAAGTGCTGTCGGAGTCTGGAAAGGGCTCTGGGCTACAGCCTGGGCTGGCTGAGCAGGATGCAGAGGGGGAGAAGGGTCCAGCACTCTCTCCTAGGACAAAGCGAGGCCTCCAGAGAAGGAAAGAGATTAATTCATCTAGACATTAATGCCCACTTGCAAGCTAGACATTCCCACAGGAATAGTCTTGTAAGTAAGGTGGGCATGGAACAAGTTCTGAGCTCCTGTGCAGTCTTAAACCTCTTGTCCTTGATCTTTGACTCATGAAGACTCATACCTCAGCCCTTACACCTAGACGGTATGCCCAACCCTTCACGTGGTGAGAGCTCTGGGACTGGATTAGCTCCTTTTATGTTGCTAGTGTCTGTACCACTCCTCTGCTTTAATAAAGACCACTTCCTTACAAGTAAGAGCATCTTTTGCCATGTTTTGGAATGGGAGCCAGGACATTGTGAGCTTGCACAATGTCAGACTGCAGGACTATATGTTTTTACTTGGAAGTTGCCTTCTTTGAAATAATAAGATCTACCAGTGAATGTGCCCAGGACTGCAGTCTAGAAGCAGCAGGAAGAAGTGGAAAATAATTGTGCTGAGTCATTCTCACATGCTTAACCAGTTGCAGATGCAGGCAAACACACCAAAAATTAACCAGCACCCCTAATTTAACTCTTTCTTGTCCCTTTTCTTTGCATGCATAACCCCTTATATCCAACGAATATATATTATATATATATATTATATATTATATATATTATATTATATATATATATATTATATCCAACATATCCAACGAAGCCAAATGTTGGAAGAATCAGGGCAGACAATAGAAAGTACTACCTCACACAGTGAGTAGTTACACCGTGGAACTCACTCCCACAAGAAGCAGTGGTGGATTAGACAAATTCATGGAGGACAAGATCATCAATAGCTTGATCCAGCAGGCTGTTATTATGAGCAGCCATATTAAGATCAAATTTAAATACAGACAACTGTTCTGTTCCTAAATGGTCCAATAAGGGCCCTAATGAAGTGCAAATCTGCCCCTCTGAGCCACTGTTGCCTGATCACTCTGTGCCCCTTTTTTGAGAGAGGGGAAGGAGAGAAAATAATATCATATTGCTAGAGAGCTACCAATATTCTCTTGAAATTGCTCCTGACACTATTTCTATTATCATTTCAAGATGGCGTGTCACTGATGGATGTATGGAGTCAGGGTTGGAGATCACCCAAAAGAAAAGCAAAACTATAAAGATGGCAGAAAGTAAATTCAGATAGTTAGAAAAACAAAGGGAAGCTTTGCAGTAAGTGCTGCAATGGATGGAGAGTAAGCATTTTAAGTAAGTTTCATATATGTATCCATCATGTTTGAACTTCCAAGGGAATGTGCAAAGATGGAGCTTGCAGAACTGACAAAATAGTGAGTTCCAAAAATGGGTACAATTCACACTTCATGCCACAGGGAATATGCTCAAGTTGCTCTTTCAAACATTAACCCTAAACCACAAAAGATAGATGTGTTAAGTAAGTCACTCACACATCCTTTTCTAGTGCCTTCTGTAACTTATGAAGTCTTCCTGACATTGTGGCTTCATTGAATATGAAATAGTCAAATGAATGAGTTTTAGGTTAAGAAAAACTATGACTTTAAAAGGTGTTGTTTTTTTTAAGCAACAACACAGTAATGTGATGATCAGCTACTAATTCACAACAGATGTCTTAGAGTCAGTTAATTAGAAATATAAAACAAGCACCTGGCAATACATACAGCAAATATTTTTCAAAATACAGTCCAAAGGAACAATGCTGTAACAGTTTTCAGCTGACAATTCTGAATAATTATAACTTCAGATTCGTCTGAGCTGTTTATATTAAAGTGTTAGTATCATAACAATTTACTATACATAATTTTTTAAGGCACAATATTCCATCTATTAGATCATGCACATTAGCTTCAACTAATTAAAGAAAAAATAAAGGCAATGCTATAATGACTCAAAACTCAAGGTACTTGCCTCCTTATTACTAGTTCAAGATTATGTTGTTCGTTAATTTGCAAGTTTTAACAATACACAGATTGACATTCACTGCTTTTTTTTTAAAAAAAGTATTCGCTTGTTTAAGGGGGGAAACACTGGCATCACAATCATAACCACATTTTTACCTGGTAATGACCTAGCATCCAGTATAGGAATAATAAATAGTATTATTGAATACTGTTTCAGTATAAATTAAACATACTTCTAAGTCAATGTGTTTAGGACTGCAGTCTTCCTGTTATATTTCCCATTAAAGTGCTACAATCTGACATTTTCAGGACACAATCCAGATTTCTGGTCAACAACCAAGTTTGTGCCTTACATTTATTTACCCACATTCTAACAAAACACCTTAGAAACAATGCTGTCTAAGTGAATTCTAGACCCAGACTGAGCTATGCAGTGCAAGCTAAACAGGAGAACATTTGCAATTTAAAACATAATTCGTCATAATGAAAATGTAAAGCAGTAGTTCTGTTTTATTTGGCATGGCAGGTTAGGAATCCCTGTGAAGCTACACTGAAGCAAAGAATAGATTAATAATTTAATTTGGTTCAGAACTATGCAAGTGGGGCACCACAAGCTTTTATCCTGTAACCAGCTGCTGACCCTAATATGGATCAACCAATTAGACATCTCTATTTAATCATTGGTTGACCCATCTAAAACTCACTAGGAGTTTTCATTTTACACAACATGCAAAGGTCTAAAAGAATCATTGTTATCCCCCTGGCGGAGATGGCTGATTTGATAGAAACACACACAAGAGTTCAACAAACAACAAAAAAGCAAGATCATTTTAAGCTGTGTTCTGCAAAAGAACATCCTAATATAATGAGCCTTTTTTCGATTTCTCTTGGCAGAGCTTCAGCCCTCTCAGATAACCCCACACAAAGCAAATACCATTCGTCTGAAGTTACATTTGCTCCTTGTTATCACAACTTATGCCACTTAATTCATTATTCAACGAATTCACTTTCTTGTTTATTAGATGCAAGGTAGCCGCTCTTCCCTAAAGGCCATGTATGCAAAAGACTGCTTGTAATCCTGTCACTTCAAACCTCTCTAGGCTTTTACATTGCTTCAGGAATTAGGAAGAAAGAAGCAAACAATTTAGATTTATTCATGGTGATATTAAATTTGTATATGATAAAGGAAATGAGAGAAATGTTACACAGAAAATTTAAAATGGTTGATATAAAACAGTGGAATATGTTACTTCATGTGTTTGTAAAAGTTAGCACATTGATTTCTGTTCCCCAAAAACACAAGTATATCTTCTGGACAACAGATACAATTAAAAAGTGTTTATTTCACATAATGGTGTTTTCACAAAAAGTTATAGTGCAAACCATTCGATCAAATGTGAAGTATTTCATCTGTTCACAACAGTATAATCTGCCTGAGTGCTAAGAGACTGGTTTGCTTTAAAATGCCCTATATTTCAAAATATAGAACATCTGAATATTAATACAGCAAAATTATAAAATGCAAACTGGATTTACATACAAGTTGCTACTAATTATCAAGGTATGTGTATTCTACTTTTCTATAATGGGCATTATCAATGCTATGAAACAAGAAAAGTATCACAGCACTTTACCCACTATGCTATAAAGAGTCATAGGTCTATCAAATTGATTCTGTAACCTTATGCTGTGAAGATCATTAAAATGCAAATGAATTACTGAACCAAGTACATTTTCAGAGCACTTTTAGGACAATTAACACTGTATACAGTTATCTACAGAACTATACACATTACTTTTACATAAAAGGCTACAAATCAGAAATTAGAGGTAAAAATGGTAAGAACCACATTATAACCTTCAATATGCAGACTTTAACTGGTCATTTGTTTTATTTGATTACATCCAGACACCCAATATTTCCAACTCTCTTTATTAAGTTGCTAAATAACTCCTTTGTGGATGTGCTTAATTTGATCGTATGAAGTTATGCAATTCTTAGATGTGTCACACTGCAGTGTTCACTAAAGATAGCCGCAATCATGTCCTTGTTATTAATGTGCATTATGAATTAGCAGTTCTGTGTTATTCCACCAGCAAAATTCCCAGAACACCAAAAAGCCCCAGAGCAAGGGCAATTGTGTAAAAGAACAATTTACTGAACACCTCCTGTTAATAGGAAAACTTTAAAGCCAGTTAATTTATGATCATACTCCTGATGAAAACTAAAGCATGGTGAGCATTTTAAGGATGCCTTAAGAAAGCTTTAGATTAAAAATCTGCTTCAGAAATGCGTCTATAGGATCAACTGTTGACATTCTTACACAGCATAAACATACTGAAAATTCTGATTAATGAACTGCATCTCCTGAATAATTAACCTTCCCTAGATGACTACATTCAGGTTTCAGGAAGATGAGCTCTTCGTATATGACATATAAGAAAATATCAGACTCATTATATATAATATAAAATCAATTCTTTTCTGCCACTGGGATTTTTATATGACTTGTCACCAATCAGGGTGTACAGGATTAAAAAAGCTTAAAATTAATTATATATATATATGAAAATCTTTACAATTATTTAACCCTACTGATTATTAATGATATACAACTTTATTGTTATGATCTGTATATATACCATTATTCTTTATTGTACAACCATTCAATTTTTGCACTTGGGAAATTTTAAAAGTCGTCACCCAGTGATTTTTATAGCATAACAGTATGCTAGATAAAGATATTTAAGCTGTCAGTATAAACTGCTTCTGTTTTCATTTTGCATTTAATTTCAATGCCAGACTCAAGGCATAAATTTTTCATCACCTGCAATGCTATGAATAAAAGATTAAAAAAAGATCTCAGAAGAAATTCTAACACATGCGGTGCATGCAGCACATTGTGCAGACACAGTGCGCATAACTAGATGTTTAATTTCCATCATTTTCCCCTACGTCAGGAACATTATTATTTGGGTTAATACATCATGCAGTTAATTTTCAGTATTTCAGCTCTACTAAATTTCAGTTTGCTTGTTTCTGGACAAATAATCTATTGAGAAATATTAGAATCTGGAACAGACACATCAACTGTTAGAACCATATAATATTTTCTTAGCATAATAATAGAAATGTCTTGTGTGATTGAACTGTACTAACAAAAATACCACAACCCACATATTTTTCTCTCTGTTTTTATGAGCAAGCAGATAAATCTATTTCCACCTTTAATCAAATAAATAAATATCACTTAAACATTTCAAAGATAATTTTCACTTCTAATTAAAGCTTACTTCATGTTTTAAGCCAAAGGATGTGATCAGTCCCAGGAGGTAAAGACAGGAGCTCACTCTTAAGGCATTTTTTATTTAGCACTTAAGAGTCCTTTCTGCAGAACTGTGCAATTTCATTTTTAGAAAAACTTTATTCGTACTCAGAGGGCCATTCATGAAGTTCACTTATCTTTTGCAATCAGCTCATTTTGAAAAAGTAAAGTACTAGTGGAATTCACCATATTCAGCAGTTTGACCAACTTTAAAAAGATAATAGCTGAGATTCATAGTATGACACCCATTGACCAATGAAGTCTTAGCTACACTGGAAATGAAGTCCAATCAGTCCTGGATTACCAAATAGGCAGAGCAGGCACTGGCCTATGAGCCCCACGCGTTTTAAGGGTCCTGTGTCAATGAATCAAAATAAAATTTATTTGATCTTGAAAGAAAATTACAATCAAGCTTTCTTAGTTCAATGTGAGCTGACCTCTGAGGTTTCAACTGCCTAGGGGCCTCCACAGGGTTTAATCCTGCACTGAGTCCAGTCAAGAAAAAAATTGCTTTTTTCCTTTGCGGGCATATTTTTGAAATAAGAACATAAGAAGAGGCCAGCAGCCCATGTAGTCCAGCATCCTGTTCTCACAGCAACCAAGCAGATGCCCATGGGAAGCCCTCCAAGCAGAATCTGAACACAATAGCACTTTCCCATTTGCAGTTTCTAGGAACCGTGTTCCATCTTACGTTACAATAGTCTCTAGTACTGAAACATGGCCCTGATATAATAATTCTGGCCTCACTGATCCACTTGAAACCCTAGAGCTCTACTTTCACACCCTCCACCACCTGTGTGCTTGCATGCAGGTGCTGCAACAAACCACTGGGTGAGTGGGAGAGCTGTACAAACCCTTCTTCCCACCAGTTCTTCTCACTGGGTTCCCAGGCATGTATAACAGCTGAATGGGGACATGGGGTGCACACAAAGAGCTTCCATATCCCCTTAATTACTTTCTGTCCCACATTTCTATAATGCTTATAAGAATTTGCAATCAGAACATCATAAGCTACAATAAAAACAGATTAAAATACAATAAAAATGCATAGAGATTTCTATCATGCCCCATGAGAACTGTTAACCTGCAGCCGCCATACCTGCACTGTGAGTGGATTAACCCCTGACGAAACAACAACAACCTTAAGCATAGGAAGAGTGTTGTGTAGTTGTTACAGCATTGGGAGACTTGGGCGCAAAAGCCTGCACGGTCATGAAGTGACCTTGTGAGGATAAAAGGGGGAGGGGAGAACTGCCCCTAAATGTCTTGGGTGAGATGCAGGATAAAAAATGTAATAAATAAAACATTGGTCCAAGAATATAAAGCAGTATAGCTCTAGAGCCTTTGTAAAATACGATATCAAAGTTTGATAGGTGATTTTAGATGACTTAGTAAATGCATAGTGTGAAACAATGGTAGACAAAGTATTTTATTCTATATCTAGATCACAATGGGTTTTGTGAAAACACTATGTTATAAAGCACTTTTGGTGGAGAGTAACATGGCACCTTTAATTTTTCTCTATTGGGGGAAGTCCACCTCATTTGTTAGTATTATGGCTGCAGCACACAGTATCAACCTTCCCAAGTCACACAAATAAAAGTGATTATGCACACAGTACATAGATAGGGTATGTGTATATTGTTATTGCAACAGCAGGCATCTCACACAAATTGCAGTATTTTTTTAATAATATAGGTTAGCTGAAAAATACTTCAGGGGTTGACAATTAATGGCAAGCTAGCGGAGGAAAAGAAGAGTCAGGGAAATGGAGGAGAACAGATAATGAGGCTGGGATGATTCAGAAAGTATGTTAAATAAGAGGTTTCTGAGGAGAGACTTTAAAGGGAGATGGAGGCAGCCTGAGGAATTGGGGCGGGGGCAGATGATATGAGGGAAATGTAAGAGCAGGAGGAAAAATCCAGCAGTACATGAACATGATTGGTGCAGAAGGAGCAAAGACAACTTGCCATTCTCAGCAACAGCGTAGGTGAGCTGGGGGGGACGGACCTCATATGCAGTTGACTGGCCAGTATTATCAGCACCAGCTGGCTGCCTGGAGTGACAGGACTTCCTTACCTTGGTATTGAGACTGCAGGATAGGAATTTTGAAACAGACCTGAGTAAGCCTGTCTTCACTCAGGTCTGCCTCCAAAACTTAAAAGACAGCAGCATTGCCTTTCACCAGCACAGTCAACACTGAATACTCCACCCTCCAATCCTGTACATATTTAGCAATGTGTGCATATGACTTTGCTGTGGAGTGTATCAGTTGCCATGTTTGGGGCCAAGGAGGAATTTATCTGCAGACCAATTGAGCTGATCTGGTAGCTTTGCCTATGTCACAGCAATTGTCACAAATTGTTGGTAGAAAAAGGCTGGGTTGGATCCTTAGCCTAATCAGCAGGAATGGTAAGGAGCCTTAACCCCACTCTCCTCCAGATGAAAGTATGATGACACCTGGTAAAGGGGTCCCAAGGGGAAGGATTCTGTCCATATGCGCAGATGGGGGCTAATGGGTCATATAACTCCCCAATTGGTGTCCTAGAGAGGTTGCCCATATTTGATGTCCTTCAAATGAGGATCCTTAAACCAGGATTGACCCTGACAAAGTTATCAGCCAGCAACTGAGTTGGCTGATCCAGGATATATACCCAATGCCTAGGCCTAGGCCTTCTTACACCTGTAATCAATAAAGTGGTGGCCATTTCAATCCCAAAAGGTTGTCATATCATTCATTGCTTTCTGTGCTTTAACCTGGTGACCACTGGCTTACTGCGCCCGCAAGTTGGGATGCAAGGTGAGGAGATAGAATAAGTATTGGGGCAGATATGTGGAGGGCTTTAAAAATAAGGACTAGAATGTTGAAGCTTATTTTTTAAAAAAAAGAAAAGGACTTAAAAGAGAGAGGAAAACTGTGATGGATGAGTAAGGTGAGATCAGCAGAGAAGTCATTCCTTATTGACTGAACTGGGTAATTCTAGCAAGAGGGAATGTTCAGAAGGAGGGGAGAGGGTGACACTGGTAATCTAGTAGAAAGGTAATAAGAACATGTGCTAGTAGCTTATCAATAGACACCAAATAGACACCAAGAGGAAAGAACACATTTGTGATGTTGGAAAACAAACAGTAACATCTACTGTTAAGCAAGAGAAAGATAAGGAAGAAGAGTCAAAGGATGATTCCATGGCTACATGCCTCAAAGGCAGGGGGGTGACAGAAAAATGAGGAAAGGGAGAAGATTTGATGGAAAATGTATGAGTTTTGTCTGTCATGTTCTACTTTAGATGTCAAAAGAGAGACTAAGTGATGGTCAGAGAAGCTAAATTCAGAAAAACAGAGGTCAGACATAGAAGAATATTTGGCAAGGATAAAATCAAGGACATGATAATAGTTGTGAGTTGCAAAGGCGAATTGATGGTTGAGATCAAATGAGATGGTGAGAGAGAAATCAATATACTGAGGAATCATCAGAGTTAATACTGAAATCTCCAAGGATAAGAGCAGGAGGTAGAGATGAAAGGATGAAAAAAGGCAAGTACAGCCAAACTGAAAAGACCACGACAAGGCTGGGTGGGATAATACACTGTCCAAGTAACAAACTGGAATTAGATATTGTATTCTCTTGCTACATTTAAAAATACACAGGGATTCCTCACCATATTTATTCATTATATTCAACATTCTGCCCACAAGCCCCCTCAAAATATCCTGAATGATATTTAAAGTGAATCTCTGGACTACATTATCATTCCAAGATATGATTCAGCTCTGTTATACCAGATGTCCAGTTCCTTTTTCTATGTAACAAACATGAATGGTAAGCCAAAAGAGGTCCACCATTTTCTTTAAGGTCCATACACAAAAGAAAACACAAAACTTCTGTTTTTCAGCCCCATTCGCAATGTGCCAACTGATTGTTCGCAATTGAATAGCCCTGTTGAAAGGGCTCTGCTGACCAGTAGTACCTACAAATCTCTTTCTACAAGCCTTTTCTCCCAAGCCCTGCCTTTACCTGCTCATATATGATGTCAGGTGTATGCTAGGTGGGCATGTCTTGCTCAAAATGGCCTTAGAGGCCAAATCAGATTTATGGGCCAGAGGTTTTCCCCTCTGTTAAACATTTATCTAGCAGTCTACCAGCCTTGCTGACTACCCACACTAACTTGATCTGAAAAAGCCCCATGGAAGTACAGAAAACCAGGGTGCAAGGAAAGTAACATCAGCAAGTGCAGATGATGTAAACATTCCATAAAGAGAGAATGCCAGCTATTGGAACACTTAATTTGGCATGATCTAACAAGCAACTATAGTCCCTTTCGCATGGCTGATTTTCTTGTGGAATGAACAAGTGGACATGCTCATAGTTGCTATCTCCTCTCAAACTCCACATGTTCAGCACAGATACAGCATAAAAGCTGTATACATCTAGGCTCTCTCCAGGTGACAAAGCACCTTGCTTTTTGAAAGGTTTCAGATCACTTGTATAGAAAACATGGAGATCAGGACTAGGAACAAGAAGCACCATGGTATATCCATTCTGTGTGCTATTTAAATTTGAAAATGGCTTATTTTTCTTAAGATTCTTTAGATATTTATCTAAAGAATGAGGTGTAACTGATCATGTTATGTGTGTTATTTATTCATTTTTCACAGAAAGGCAGTTTCTATGTTCAATAGGACACCCCCCCCCCCCAATTTGAATTCCAGAATGGGTGAAAATAAAGTGAAGACAGCAGGCAATGACAGGCCACTGGGGTTGGGCTGGAACTATCTTCAAGCACAGTGTTAATGTGGCTTCTGTCCACCTCAGCTCATGCAGGATTCATCTACGGAAACGTCTTCAGTTTGGTCTGCTATGGGCCTATATGTAAAAGGGCTGATTATTTGCTTGGTTAACGGAGGATAAGGCTATCAATGTCTTCTTACCATGACAGCTGTATACAATATTGGAGACTTTTGAAGAGTGCAACTGCACTCAGGGCTTGCTTGTGGGCTTCATGCAGCCATCTGGCTGGCCCCTGGGAGAACAGGATGCTGGACAAGATGGCTCTTTGGTTTGATCCATCAGGGCCTCCGCAAGCTTGCCCACTCTTACGGCCAGATATATGGCTGCTTTTGCTCTGCTCTGGCTCACTATGGATCTGGATTAGGTGCCAATTTGGGGAAATGTTTTTGGTTTTTTGGGTGCTGGCATTTCTGATTCACTCTGGATGGGTCTGTCTTAAATTGATTCTCCTCATTCACTTATTCATTGTGGCTCCATTGTTCTCCTCCCCACCCACTCCTACTGCAGCTACAAACTAAGTACGTACTATACAATGTGTACAGTATAGGAAAGTATAAGAGTGCTTGGGACATTATGATAAGGTATGTTTTCTTTTCTTACTTTACTGAAAGCCAGTTTCAAAATGAATTAAATACGAACAACATATTTTTTTCCATATCACATCCTTGGAGCAGCATCATTTTAATATCCTCTTCTAGATCAATGGTATTGTACTGGATTGACAGAACATAATGTAATTCAAGAGGAGGGAAATATATTCGTAGAGACCTATCATATGTTCAAAAGTGAACAAAGCACAAAATAAAAACTGAAGACACCACCTGTTTCTAATCATTATCCCATTACATTTCTTCTAACATAAGAGAACTGTGCAATGACTTTGCAGCTGATGCTGGATACGATATAAAACTATACTCAATGTGGACCATTTACAGATTGAATTTGTGTCCTCCATTAGTTCTGGAGAAATACATTCTTTCCCGCGGCTTAGCTTTCCAAACACATTTGGAATATAAAAGTTTCAAGTACAATATGCCCTAGAAGCCCCAGTAGTGGTGACTCATTGATGAGTTCCAAGAAGATATCAATATTTTATTATGAAAAGAATTACAAAAATGGTTTGCTTATGGCGCTGCCCTTCGAATAATCTTTTGAAAAGTTTTCATTTTTATCTGTGAATTTCCACTGCATTGGGACGTGGGAGAGAGAGAAAAACCCCACAGTCTGTTTTTCTGTTGGATTTCAATTCTGGTGAATAGTTTTCATCACTGATAAGTCGTAGTGAAAAAGGCCTGCTGCACAGCATTAGAAGCATTGAGGGAGAGGTTTTTGGAAACTGTTGAGAGTAGAGAGCTGTGCGCATCTCAAGGCATGATACTGAAAGTTTAATAGGAAGGATCTGGGATCTCATGAATTGGGACAGTGTAGGCATGTGGATGATATACTGTGAGAAGAATTGCAAAAATTATTCTAGTTCTTTATAATGCACAACTTTCTTTCTCCTACATAGAACAGAATATTAGAAAGTTTTATGCATATCTTACAAGATGCTCTCTCCAAGAAAGCTTGGCCTATTATCTATTCTGATCTTATTTTAGCACCAGGCAGAGATCTGTGTTTTCCCCAGTCACTGCTGAGTTGTGTTTTATCTGCTGTTGTTATTCTGATGTCATCATTGGCAACAAGATGTGCTGAAGGGCTAGGGTAATAACGCAAGATAATTGTGACACTTAAAAGTTACTGGTACCTCCCTAATGACTTTGTAAACACTTTCAGTACAGTAAACAGTGCCCTTTTATTGGCTGCTGGGTGGTGTGCTCATTGGCCCTCTGCCTATCGCCTTGTATCAGGTGCTCAGACCAACAACATGTAGGAACTTCGGGAGCAAGTAGACTGACAGCTGATTGATCAGTGACATATGGGCTGGAAGGCACCAGCAAGATGAAACTACTGATTTGTACAGGTTTGCAGCACCACGATTATAATGGTTGGGTGATGTACTGCAGTTTGATGCAATGGCTTGATTGCAAGTAAGCATGCAATGCACAGGGAAATATATTTACAGTATTCTTTATCACTGTTCCAAAACAAACAAACAAAACACCTCAAGGCAGCTAAAAAGTGCAAAACAAGAGCTAGAACATAAGCCACTGTATAGCAAGAGGAAGCTTCCAAGTCTGTATTGCTCCTGAGGGGCAGATATCGTTGCCACCAACGTTACATACCTGGCCTTGAGGGACCTTTTTGTGCACACAGAGTCTTCACACTCACTGCCCTCCATATGTTATGGGCCTTTGTAAGTCCTCAGGCAGGGACTGCATCACTTCTGATGATGCGATAACGTTCTAATGGTTCAAGGATAAAAATATCTGGAATGCTAAAAGTCTAAAGACTTACAATTAGTGTGTTTAAATTCTCAATTGTTTCTAACTATCATAAGACTACATTCTGTAATCTTTAGCCCTTTTGTGTTATATAATATTAAGGACAGTAATAACAATGATAAAATTATCAAGATCACTTCACCTAGAGAGTAAGTAGTACATTATAATTGAGTATGTTATAATGCATTATTACACATGACTATACCAGTTTAGATATTTAAATTAACTTCATAAAACATAATATAGTGTGTAAAATGAGGCTGATAAAAATAATTTTTCAGTGTTCCTTGTATGCTTGTCTACCTTCTACTCAAAGATCCTCCTTCTTTCATAATACTCTATAATATGGTTACAAGTGCATTGAAATTCATCTTGTTAGAATGGTAGTAATATATCCCACCAGGACTACTGTTCCTAGTAGCAATTTAAAATAATTATTGTGAGACTTGATGCTAGACATCAGGTTTGCAATAGAATTACAATGAGGGAAGTGTATTAGAGACAAAACATTGCTGGAAGAAAACTTCATAATGGCGCAATTTGGAACTAAGCCTCAATTTTACAGTAATAGATTCTCTTTATGATGGCACAAAGGAGTAAATGCACTTAGCAAATTTAAATCTATTATTAGTCACACTTTGTGGATTGCAGTGCAGAAAGGAGAAAAGAAATTAGCTTTTTAAATATACTACTTACATAAAACAGGTTCTACTCTAAGGAACATTATACAAAAACTGCACTGAAATACAGTCAGCCTCACTAGCCATAGAGATGTGCACATGTTCAGAAATTCTTCTAAAATATTTCAGATTTCCTCATCTACATTTCTGCATTTGGGATACCTTGTAACAGCAGTATACTCTTCATCCTGCCAGCACATTATATAACGAGGCAGACAAAATTAATTTGATAGTCATCTCCAACTGCTTCCTACGTAAGAAATCTGAATGGAGAAATATTTATAGTTCACATTGGGACTATGCTATCTTTAACTGGATTCCTACGAACAGTATTTTACATTATGTTTAGTGATCTGATTTCACTATTTGAAAACCATTGTAAATATTTTTTAATATCCTGTAGAGGAGGAAAATTCTGGGAAGCAGAAAAATGTATTTTTCATGGAGTATATTGTTATTTCTCTCTAAATAATTAATGCAGATTTGATGCTAAAGTTTCAAGACTCAGTTCTAGGTGGACTGTAGTAAACTGAGCTGAGCAGGAGACTACTTCCCCTCCTTAGTACCACTGCACTCCATCTAGCCTTCTTGCATCTGCAAGATGTGGTGTAGCAATAGATCCTGATGACACTATATGAACAAAGTGATGCAAATAATACCAAAAGGCTTCTTTTGCAGATGAGTAGTTTCTTGCTGCTGTTGTTTTAATGTTTCCATACTCACACTAGCATAGACCTAGGGCCACCAATACAATGTCATTTCTCCAGGGAATAGTGCAATCACACCTTGCCCCCTACCATGTTGATGGCTGGGTTAGGTTAGCATTTAGTTTTCCCTTTGTTGGCTTTTTCCAGTGGAAAGGAGCACCACCAGTGAGGGGATTTCACTAGGGTGGAAGCTCCAAGCTTTGCCCAGTGAGGTGGTAAGCTGCTGTTAGCAATTCTCCTACTAGTAGTAAAACATAAGGTAAAGGTAAAGGTACCCCGCACACGGAAACGCCGTTTACCTTCCCGCTGGTAAGCGGTCCCTATTTATCTACTTGCACCCGGAGGTGCTTTCGAACTGCTAGGTTGGCAGGCGCTGGGACCGAGCAGCGGGAGCGCACCCCGCCGCAGGGATTCGAACCGCCGACCTTTCGATCGGCAAGTCCTAGGCGCTGAGGCTTTAACCCACAGCGCCACCTGCGTAGTAGTAAAACATGGAAAGCTCCAAAATGTATATTTGGGAGCAGAGCACTGGCAGCTGTGGATTTTCCTTCTACAAAACCACTTTGGAACTGGCACAGCATATTTTTTAAATTCTCTCCACCTGGCTGGCTCCAGCCACTCCATCACTCTACTCCTCTCAGGTCCCATGCTTTGAATGTACTACCTGTGTGGCTTCATTGTAGGAAGAATGGGCATAGCCAAGAGGGGGCGGGAAGGGCGCAGCTGCCCCCCCATCAATAAAAAATAAAAATACATAGCTAAATAAGGTTCTACTCCCCCCCAAAAAAGGCCTGCCTCCACTAACAAAAGGCCTGCCCCCCCCAAACAAAAATCCTGGCTGTGCCCATGGTAGGAAGATATATTTGATGCATGACTGCGAGCCGAGTCTTGCTCACTGCTTCATCTGTTTGGTGAAATCCAATATATATGTCCTACCACTGGAAGAACTGTTGTGGGTAATGAGGAAAGGTTATGACTTTGGAATTTTTTCGTTTATATATAAAAAAGTGAGTAAACGGCACATGATAGAGGTTCTCTCACTGTATACAGAAGAAAATAGAAACAAGTGTTTCTCGCTCTCCCATAATACTAGAACTTGGGATCTTCTAATGAAGTCTATTGTTGGGAGATTTACAACAGACAAAATAAAGTACTTTACACAGCACAGAGTTAAACTACGCAATTCACTCCTGCAATATGTAATGATGGCCACCAATGGGGAGTGGGGCTTTAAAGGGGGATTAGAAAAATTCTTGGGGGTTAATGCTATCAATGGTTATTTGTCATGATGGCTATATTGCCTCCTGTATCAGAAGTGGTTTGCCTCTGAATACCAGTTGCGGGGGGTCACAAACAGGAGGAGGGTGCTATTCTGCTCATGTCCTGCTTATGAGATTCCCATATACAGCTAGTTGGCCACTATGGGAATAGGATATTGGAACAGACAGGCCTTTGGTCTTATGCAGCAAGGTCCCCGTGTGAACATGGGAGCTGCTGTTCTTGAATACACTTGCTCATGTTTACTTATTTCTCTTTCTAAAGGCATGCAGGGAAATGATCAGCTTCTAAAGTAGTTTTAAAAAATCAAAACTGGAAAAAGTTGTATTACTTTCCAAGTGATATCACAGTCAAAACTGCGTAGGCGCTGTAGCACCTATGCAACTATAGTGCATACAGCAAACAAAATACACTACAGGTGTGAAAACAATATTCTCTCAGCAATAAAATATTGTAAATTGTTAGGAACATACAACAACCCTGGGGGGGGGGGGGAGAGCACGATCTGAAGGAAAGACATCTAGAACCCTCGTGCCACAAATTAATAAGAACTGTACATATATTTCCTTGAAATCGCTCATCTGGAAGACTCCTTGCTATTCTTTTCACAACAGACAGCAGCTTCACATCAAGTCACAAACACATCAAGACAAATGGATAAAGATAAATATTTGATACTAAATGCAATACATGACACAAATAAATTATACCTCTTGTCAAAGCCCTAACATCTTGCACACTGGGCTGAAGGAACTACAACTGCAAATTTTGCTCATTTGGTGAACCCTTTTGAATGTCATAGCTTGTCACAGCCATACACTGGGAAACACTCCATTGCACCCCTTGGATGAGAAAAAATGGAAACACCTATCTGAATGTCATTGGCTTTCTGGAAACACTTCATTTGATGCTGCCTCATTAATCCTCCTAATGACTCCACAAACACACTGAGACAAGAAAAGGAGTCTAAGATTGAACTCTGAAGTTTCACATGAGAGAGTATTTGGGAAAGACAATCAATTAGCCAAAGCTACCATCCACAAAATAAAGTCCTAGAAAAGTAGACTATTAGGTCTACTTCTAGCTGGATCTGTAAATGAGTCACATATATTTATTGAAGGAAGGCAACTAATCCATTTCTATCTGCATGTCTGGGGGAAGATAGCAGCTTATAACTCCTGGGCCTTAGACATGCAAAGTGACCACTAAGTTAATCTAAGTTATATTTCTACTTCCACTTTAGGTGAGAATGGTAAGTGAAAATGCAGTATGGCTACATCATACTTTCACCCAGAAGCTGATATTCCTTACCCTGGTGGTAATCACTTGTGCATTTGTAACCTCATGAGGGATAGTTTTCACATAGTTTTGCCCTTGATAAAGCAGCCTGTCACATGAGAAGGAGGAAGCACCAGGAGCATACTGCACCCCCTTTTTGCATCTGCACTGGCTTTCAACAGCCTTTGATCCCAGCTTATGTACTGGTTTGACATAGCACTTCCAGCCACCTAGATCCAGCATACTTACAATCACTTCCTCTCCTGAACCCGGTTAAAAGCTACAGAATTAACTAATTATACTACTTTGGCCAAACCTACACATGCAGCAGTATGAAGAGGTAGAGTTCTAAGGTTTTGATATGAGCAGTACCTTTTCACACCAGAGGTAAAAGATGCCATTTTAAAAATGTATTGCGATATTTATAACTTCCTGCAAACAAAAAATTAGCACATCAGGGAGAAAGATCTAGCCCAGCCCCTTGCCTGCTATATTGTTTGGAGAGAGGTTTTTATACGATTTTCTATTATTGTTCTGTTTTGTTTTGAAATTAGGGAAGCACTACAAAATGTGGTCTGCGGTCTGAAGGGTTTTGTTACACGTGTAGATAAAGCCTGTGTACACCAAGTTTGTGTAATAACAGTATGTAACTGGCAATCTATACAAAATGTTAGTGGTCATGTTTGTTGTCATTTATTATTTGTTTTATTTCAACAAAATGTATATAGCATTTAACTGCAATAAAACCTCTAAGGCGTTGACAATAACTTTTAAAATTATCAACAAAACTGTTAAAAACAAGTAATTAAAAACAATTTTAAAATGACTCAATATGAAACCAAGCACCATGCAGAATATAAGACAGGTGAACCCCTGTTACACTGGCTTATAACCTAATAAGCATGATGGGGAAAGAAAGAGATATGGTGATGGGAAGAAGACAATAAGCAAATACAGGCAAACTGGATATAATAAATGTACACATAGACTAAACTGGAAGAAAGGGGGATATAGTTCACCTTATACATGTAATCGTATATACAGAAACTGATGTGTACACCATGTGCTTTAAATAGTGACAGCTAGGATTATATATTTAAAAATGCTTTGGTTGCTCTCGGACCACACCAATCGTTATCAGGAAGTGATCTTCCCGTACAAAATGTGATAGTTATAAAGCTAGGTTAGGCTACCCAGTTTAATCCTTCCCAAAATCACATTCTCAAACTCTTCAGATGGAAATAAGGACTCAACTTATGACACCCCATCCTTATATCAAGGATCATTCTCCTTCTGTCTACCAACATTACACTTGGACTAAAAGCTCTACACCATCTTCTGTATGCTGTATTAATATATATTGGAATAGCCTGTATTTGGGAAAAATATGTTTCCTATAATTCTAAATATTCCTTAGATGCAACAGAGGGCAATGGAAGGCTGGCACTGCATGTTGCATTATTGTTCACTTATGTGGATTTAGTTCCATGTGCACTGGAGACAAGATGCATCCACTCACACATCAACTGAGAGATTTAATTGCTATGAGACCGGGAGAGGAGGCTGAACCCTGAAGAATTATAACTCTAGCAACCCACATTAACACTATTTTAATAAGGTATCCTGAAAAGTAAACAGCAGGGACAAAAGAGAGACAGTGATTTACCAAGGACAGGGACCAGAAAATAAAAACTGACCCTGGTAATTAGGGACAGATAGAGCATATGCAACTGAGGTCCCCCTGTGCTGCCTGTACTGCATTTAGAAGACAGACAAGCTGAAGCAGATAGGAGGAATAGGGAACCACAATCACAACACTACACAAGAGTTGACACAACTGATGAGATGCATTCTTCTATGTTTCTGAAGTTGTGTACTTGAATTGTGAAGTTACATCAACCAATGATCTGATACAACCACAATAAATACACACCATTTTGGTCATTTTGTTTAAACAATATGCTAGAACCTGGAATATGAGACAAATAGGATTTTGAATTATTGAGCTAAGATTCCTGAAAAAAACAATAAAGGCTCAAGCCATGACCCACCTGAACACTGCCACTTCTCTCTCTCTCTCTCGCTTATTGTCTCATATATGTGTGCGTGTGTTTGTGTGTATTATACATTTTGGGGGGGTAGACTGCCCTAAACCCTATAAATTTATAAATGGTAGGATTTTGATTATTTGGGATGTGAAAGGACAAATACAAACTGCAGTGGAATTCTTGAGCTAACCTATGCAGAACGATCTGGCGAAACTAGGGCTATTAAGAAACAATACATGGCCATTGAGGGCCACTGGCAAAGCAAGAGAACTGTCCTTCCCCCTTCTCCTGCCTTGAGATGTGAACAGAGATTAGGGATTTAGAAGGTTGCCAGGGTGTAAGGCAGGGGTCAGCAACCTTTTTCAGCCATGGGCGGGTCCACCGTCCTTCAGACCATATGGTGGGCTGGACTATATTGGGGGGGAGGGGGAATGAACGGATTTCTACACCCCACAAATAACCCAGAGATGCATTTTAAATAAAAGCACACATTCTACTCATGTAAAAACATCCTAATTCCCGGACCGTCCGTAGGCCGGATTAAGAAGGCGATTGGGCCGGATCTGGTCCCCGGGCCTTAGTTTGCCTACCCATGGTGTAAGGTGATAGGAAAAGACTGTTTTTGGCAAGGTGTGCTGGGAAGAAGAAGGGAGAACAAAGGAGACCCATCTTGGGCAGCCTGGCTGAAGGCACGCTGGGACAGATGCCTTGGATTTCTGCATTGCATTGCTGTGGGGAACAAGATCCTATTGAGATGACCATGCTGTACGATATGGACTCTATTCATCCAGACTCAGGTGTAGATATGTCAATAAACCATGTTTCTTAGAGCTACAACAGACTCAGCCACATTTTCAATTCTCGAAAGGAGCACAGACCCTGAAATCTTGTGCACCACTCGACAGTGATTGGAGTGGCCACTAACTAACTAACTAACTAACTAACTAACTAACTAACTAACTAACTTACTAAGTCCCTCTCTCTCTCTCTCTCTCTCTCTCACACACACACACACAGAGAGATAGAGAGAGAGAGAGAGAGAGAGAGAGAGAGAGAAACACCAGTAATATCTACTTCCATTGTACATACCTTTCAATAATACTATTTCAATAACACTACAAGCTACTTGCAGATATGCTTGAAACACAGTTTAATTTGATTTAATGCATTTTGCCATGATCAAAGAAAAACATATCAATCAAAAACATCCATATAGCATGGCCTCTGATAGCAACTTACCTGGAAGTAAAGTAAATTTAGTTTAAAACTTTTTTTCAGCCAAAAAAAGTGATCCAGGGCAAGACTGATTCCAGTGGAACAACAATGTAAGGAAAATTTGCATGGCATCTCTGAAAGGGGGCATTTCTTTGAGAACTTCAGCCCCCATAATAGCTAACAGTGGGGCTCTACAGTTGTGTCAGTTTGTGGCCATACTACCATAATACATACATTGAATGCAATTGACAGTATAGACAAAAATGAACTTAGCTTTTCAGTATATCAAGTTCATATAATGTGATTGATAAATGTATCATCTGAACTAAATCAAAGAGAAGATGGTTTTCAGCAGCAGTATTTGGAATTTATTTTTTTCTTTGCAGACCAAATCCCTAAAGATGTTTGCACTTTGAAGATTTTATTATCTGCAACCATTTAATGAAAACAGGTTCCTTGTCAGCCTGTGCATCTTGAAAAAGGACCAGCAATAATTGTGATTTTTTTAAAAAAAAAAAGATGAAAAAAGTATGCAAGGAAACAAGCATATGTTGCATCTACTAGAATATTAATTTCCAACATCAGCTCAATGACAGCATAATATTTTTTTAGTAATTAAGTAATCTTGGGGCAGATCCAACATGTGCAGCAGAGACCCCCACAGAGCAATTTCTGGAGCAAGTGCCAGAGGTGTCAAACTCTACATGAAACAAAAGGGGAATAATATAAATATTCCAATTATCAATTCATAATTAGACAAAGGACAAAACATATGTTGGCCCAACATTATATAATCCTCTTCCAATTCAAATCGTAAACATCTATCTCTGTTTATCTCACTGAAGAAAAAATAGTTGTGTTGTGCTTTTTTTAATGATAGTTTACTAGGCAAGGCCAGCCTGAAGGGCAGGGTGAGCTCCATCTCTGGAGAAGCACATCAAACAGTTGACCCTGCCTATCTGTTCTGGGGAACGTCTCACTTCCAGGTTGAGGCATGCCCTCCAGGAGTCACAAGAGAATGATTCTGTACTTATACTCACACTGCAAATAGTACACACACATACATTCTATATCAATTACTTTCTCCACCATTATGACACAATAAAATAAATAAATAAAGGGTTTTAGAAACTGCATTCTGGGTTGTTCTTCCCCATTTACCACTTAGTTGCAATGTGAATGGTTAGCATATGAACCAATTCTGTTTAAGATACTGTACTATTTTTCTGCATTTCCTTCTATCATTCCATTCAGCATTTTATGGGACAGCAATGCATAGCAGCAGAAGCATGATCTAACCTCTGGCTTGGATATCCTCATCATTCTTACCCTTAGTTATTGTCAATGTAAACATTTATTTATGTATGTGTGTAACCTGACCTTTATCAATACAGATATTGAAATAGGGTACAGAATATAAAACACACAACATAAAATAGAAACAAATGAACAAATTATAAAATAAACAACACTGAATACTACATTATCAAACAAATAAAACAGCTAAAAACAACAGAGTAGGTTACAGAATCATCAGCTGACAAAATTTAGAATGTGTGTTGGCCTGCACAACTATTGCTTATTCTATGTGTACTCATCCTTGATGCCCAACAGCCCCCCCCATGCAGGTAACACTCATTACTATAAAACCATCTAACCCCACCATTTAAAGCAATGAAAGACAACAAAAAGGACCTTGAAATATCACTAAATAGGAAGACAACTATTTCTGCCTCTGTTAGATCAGCATAATGGCAAGTGTGCTATGTCAGGACCAAAGGGATTATGGGCAAGCAGGAAACATCAGTGCAGCAGCATCTAAAATACGTACTGTGGGCCTGTGGTTGGGTTCTAGCAACCTTACACCAAATTCTATAATAATAATAATAATAATAATAATAATAATAATAATAATGTATTAATGAATTAATTTATATACCATGTACTTGCCCAAATGACTCCTAAGCAGTAAGGAATGATTTACAGGATCAGAAGCAAGATAACTAGAATGAGCACGTTCCTTCCTGCAGTAAATTCATAACATTTGGAAAACTTGCCTGTTTTATGTAGCTATTTCTTCCAGTGTGTCAGAAAATGAATACCTTGCTCTTTCCAAGTGGTTCCCAGAGACATATCAGGCTCACCTTTCACAGAGACTGTGATGATACTGCTCGGCTTGGCACCTGCCATACTTACAGTCTTTCAGCTTAAAACAAAGTACAGCTTCTCCCACATAGCATCCTGATTAAACAAATTAACTATGGCACTGACTGCAAATGTACACACTAGAGTGCTGGAAATGAACAGATACAATGGCCAAGTCTGTATTTAATTTTAATTAAATTTCGTTCTGTAGCTCAATTAATCCACATCTCCAAATGTCAGCAGGACTTAGGCAAATGGAATGACATCTGCTGCACTGCACACTGACTATAAAACCTTCACTGCATGATACAGCTCTGGAAGCATACCAGGAAACATGAAATATCTTCACTAACATATATATGTCTATCTTGGAGGCTCAGAGGAATGATACTATCATAAAAGGAAGGGAAGACTTAAAAAGTAAAAAAAAAATTACTGGTATTAATAAATTGCTATAGCAAGGCATCATAAAAAGAAGAGCCTAGGTAGGTAGAAAAGTATATTAATTATCCGTTTTAATTTTCCACCCCTTGAAAATATTATCTTGAAAGGCTGCAACTTTATCAGGTTATACTTAAAGCCCAAAGCAATATACCTATTATTTTCTGAAGTGTCTGAAAGTGGAGAGCCTGTGTTGTCGGTGATCTTGTAATAAAGCTAATACTTTCCAAATGGAATTTTAAGTAAATATATCTTTAGGTCATAAGGAATGTCTTCTAAAAGTGACAGGATATATACCGGTAAATAAGAGCTTTTATTCCACAGGACAGTGGCTGCTCACTTTCACTGAGCTATCCACTATGACTCAAAGATCTCAATTCTAGCCAGTCACCGCCATTTTGGACCCCATAAGCATATACATGAAATGAATATAATTTGCCGTGGCATGCATTGCTTTACACTTGTTTACATAGAATTACGTTTGCCATTTTACCAGCCTTTCGCTCAGGTTAGAGAGGTCCTTTGTGAGCTCTTTTCAGTCACTTTTGTGTTTTAGCAGCACTGAACCATTTGGTATCATCTGCAAATTGATAGCTCACCCAATAGGGTCTGGAGTGGTGGGAGAAGCAACAGTGTTCCAGCTGTAGGAAAGAGGAAGTCTCTTCCATTTACCCTCCAACATGTTAGTGCACTCCCTAGAAGTGCAGCAGGCTGAAAGGACCCACTGACCTTTGGAAAGTATAATTACCCAAGGGCTACTTCGGTATCAGTCCAAAGTCTGATTGGCTTGAAAAATTAGCCAAGCTATTTCCACTTTTTAAAGAGTAGCTCAGCTTTTCTTTTCTTTTTTAAAGCTACTCACCCAGGGAAAGCCAAAATTAATATATTTCATTGTATCCATACATTTGTGTCACCGCCCCACCCCTCCTGTCACCACAGCCTCCCTCCTCCCCCCACACCCCATCGTGGCACTTAAAAGTGCCCGAGGTTTAAAGTGCTGGCACTTAAAAGTGCTGTTCGTTATTTTTTTTTCAATATGGTTTTGCAAAATCAGAACTCCTATTAGAATAAACAAGTTCCATTTTAAATACTGAAATATTAAATAAGATGGATAACAATGTGTAATAGAAAAAGAAGCATGAAATTAGGTTAAAGGTGTGTGAAAGAAAGTAATAGAAGTGGAAAGAAATCGTAATTGAGTAGATTGGAAGTCTAACACAAAGGTGGGGTGAGGGGTGAGGGATGGTGGTGGGAAAAGGAATTACCGGTATCTGTGGGACTGAATGCAGGTATGTTTGTATATATTTAAGGATTGTATGAAATGTATGTTTGTATGCTTGTATATTCACAATATGTGTGTATTAATGCTGAATTATTTTAACAATAAAAACTTATTTTTTAAAAAAGAGTAATGCATGGATTTCAGGGAATATGTGAGCTGGGGCACAAAAGGAAATGACTTCCCCAACGCAATAAAATAAAATCAGATGCAAAATTGAATATATATATATATATATATATATATATATATATATATATATATTTGCTTTCGTAGATTTTCACGGGTACAGGAATGCAGGTTTTGGTGTCCTCGGGTGTCTTCCCGTGTAAAAGTTGGGGTGTCTAGGCGACGTTTCGACGAGGTCTCACTCGTCATCTTCAGGCTGGTGCTTTCGGCTTCTTGTTACTGGAACAGAGCGGGATCTCAATGTTTGAGTTCCTATAAATACTGTAGAGGGGGTGTGGTGTCTAGCCTCCAATGTTCTGGGCAGAGAGGAAGTTCCCAGGCTAGTGTGCCTTTTCTTCTTTTGTTCCTTAATTACTTGAGAGATACCTTGAGTGATTTCTTGAGTGATATCCTGAGTACCACTTAGGTGGGTCATTAGGTGTGGATTAGTTGCTAAAGTCTTTGTGTCTTGACCTCTTGAACTTTGTGAAGAGTTTTCCTGAGAAGATGGCTGTATTGCACTTAGTTGTGCTTTGGCTTGGCTTCGTGTATAGGGGCGAGCTGTGGTTTTGTGGCTTGTGTCAGCCAGATCTGTGTAGGGATTGCAGGGGGGTGCAGCATCCGGAGGTGCCACCATGGACTGGCTACTGGATGGTGTCAGTAATTCATCTGTGGAGAGGGTCTGGGTTTGGGTCTGGTGTGGTTGATTGGTGTTGGCGTTCTGTGTGCCTCTGGATCTGGTGTCAGTTTTTGTGGGGAGGGCTAATTTCCAGATGTCTGGCAAGCGGGATGTGTCGTCACGCTTGTTCATGTTGTGAGGGTGTTTCTCTATCTCGATGGCTTCCATGATTATTCTCTTGTGGTGATGTTCCGTGTTAAAGAGCAATTTGGAATCTGCAAAATTAATTTCGTGTCCTGTTTCTTTCATGTGTTGGAAAAGAGAGGAAGTTTTTTCTTCTTTTTTGACGGCATTCTTGTGTTCTGCGATACGTGCATTTATTCGTCTGTTTGTTTGTCCAATGTACGTGGCTGGGCAGACTTTGCAGGGTATTTCATAGATCCCTTGGTTTTCCAACTGGATTTTATCCTTGGGGTTTCTGAGGATATTGGCTATTTTTTGGTTGGTGCAAAAGGCTGTTTTGATATTGTGTTTATGGAGGATTTTGCTAATTTTATCTGTAGTGCCCTTGATATAAGGAAGGAGGGCCATGCCATTGTTTTCTTCTGTGTCTTGGTTTTTGGGGGGTGTTTCCTTTTGGATTAGCTTCGTAATCCTGTTTTGCTGGTATCCATTGGCAATTAACACATTTGAGAGATTCTGTAACTCAGTTGTCAAGTGGTCTTTGTCAGCCAGGCGTTTGGTTCTGGAGATGAGAGTCTTGGCTACGGAGTTTATTTGTGCAGGGTGGTGGTGTGATTGTGCATGTAAGTAGCGGTTGGTGTGTGTTTTTTTCCGGTAGATAGTGTGTCCTAGGGAGCCATCAGGTTTTTTGTAGATTAGGACGTCAAGGAAGGGAAGTTGGTTGTTGGCTTCTATTTCCATAGTGAATTGTATTTTGGGGTGTAAGTTGTTGAGATGTGTGAGGAAGCTATCCAGTTTTTCCTTCCCGTGTGGCCAAATTACAAAGGTGTCGTCAACATATCTGAGCCAAAGTTTGGGTTTGTGTTCTGACTTGTCTAAAGCATTGGTTTCAAAGTGTTCCATGTACAGGTTTGCGATGACCGGTGAGAGGGGTGATCCCATAGGTGCTCCTTCTATCTGTTTGTATCTTTGTCCATTGTGGATGAAGTACGTGTTGGTTAGGCAGTGGTTGGTCAGGTCCAAGATGTATTCGGGGGGATTGTATTTGTTTTGAATAGCTGTCAAGGCTTCATTAATGGGCACTTGTGTGAAGAGAGATACAACATCGAAGCTCACAAGTAGGTCATTAGGATGTAGGTTTTGGAAAACCAAGGGATCTATGAAATACCCTGCAAAGTCTGCCCAGCCACGTACATTGGACAAACAAACAGACGAATAAATGCACGTATCGCAGAACACAAGAATGCCGTCAAAAAAGAAGAAAAAACTTCCTCTCTTTTCCAACACATGAAAGAAACAGGACACGAAATTAATTTTGCAGATTCCAAATTGCTCTTTAACACGGAACATCACCACAAGAGAATAATCATGGAAGCCATCGAGATAGAGAAACACCCTCACAACATGAACAAGCGTGACGACACATCCCGCTTGCCAGACATCTGGAAATTAGCCCTCCCCACAAAAACTGACACCAGATCCAGAGGCACACAGAACGCCAACACCAATCAACCACACCAGACCCAAACCCAGACCCTCTCCACAGATGAATTACTGACACCATCCAGTAGCCAGTCCATGGTGGCACCTCCGGATGCTGCACCCCCCTGCAATCCCTACACAGATCTGGCTGACACAAGCCACAAAACCACAGCTCGCCCCTATACACGAAGCCAAGCCAAAGCACAACTAAGTGCAATACAGCCATCTTCTCAGGAAAACTCTTCACAAAGTTCAAGAGGTCAAGACACAAAGACTTTAGCAACTAATCCACACCTAATGACCCACCTAAGTGGTACTCAGGATATCACTCAAGAAATCACTCAAGGTATCTCTCAAGTAATTAAGGAACAAAAGAAGAAAAGGCACACTAGCCTGGGAACTTCCTCTCTGCCCAGAACATTGGAGGCTAGACACCACACCCCCTCTACAGTATTTATAGGAACTCAAACATTGAGATCCCGCTCTGTTCCAGTAACAAGAAGCCGAAAGCACCAGCCTGAAGATGACGAGTGAGACCTCGTCGAAACGTCGCCTAGACACCCCAACTTTTACACGGGAAGACACCCGAGGACACCAAAACCTGCATATATATATATATATATATATTTAAAAAGTGCTGTTCGTATTTCAGTTCTATAAAGAGGTGTGGGATGGAGAAGAATTCTCCAACCCAACACAAAAATCTTTGTGGTGCTTCTCCCAGGGCCACAAATCTTTGGCCTCTTCCTCTGGCCCTGTCGCTGTGGCCAGAAGAAATATCTTCAGCCTCTTCAGTGGCCAAAAATTATTTGACCACTTGCTGGCCTCTCCAGGAATGCTCATGTCCTTTGCCAGTTGAAATGGGTTGGAGATGAACCTGAGTGAAGCAGGGTAGGCTTCAAGGAGGCCTGTGCCCAAAAGACTGCCCCCTAAATTGGTCCATTCAGATTTAACCTGAAGGAGAGTCCCGATACTCCATGCGGCTGATGTTGATGCCCACTAGTCATGCGGGAATATTTTTTGGCCCCTCCCCTGCACGTGTGCCAGACTTTAGGTGCTGCTGCCACCAAGACAATAAACCATCTTTCAGTGTATTAATACATTTCTATTGTTAATCAGGAATGAGGTAGAAGCAGCTAACATCCATGAAACATTTTTACATTCAGTTTGCTTTAATAGCTTATAGTTCATAGTATATACTTTAAAAAGCTTGGCTAATAGACCTGAAATTTAAATAAAATTCCAGGTTCAATTCAAGTTGCTGTTGATGACTTTTAAAGCTCCTCTTATCTTGGACTTGCATTTCTCTGAGGATACTTTTCCTCCTGTGCTACCTCATCATACATATATATTTAAAAGATGTGCAGCATTCTAATAATGAAAGAAGTTAGATATTGTTTGGAAAGGAGCAAAAAAAATTCTAAATCTGCAGAGTGGGCTTGCTCTAAAGGCGCATCAGGGAATTGTTTTGTTTTGAGGAGAAAGATAACTGTTGCGATAGTATTTTAGAAGCTCCATTCTTTATGTGCTGAGATTTTATGTGGTTCGCTTTTACTATCTTCTTGAAAGCTACCTTCTTGAGTAGGATAGAAAGATATACATACATAAAATTAAAACAAATGTTATTTTTTTGAGAAATGATGCATGTCTGCATATACACATAGAAGACCGAGGGAGTATATTAGCTGCAGGCCCATCCAGTCCTTGAACCCTATGTGGAGACAGCCAAAAAGCTCGCCAATTAGTGATGTACACTTGATGTGGATTTTAGATACAAACAGAAAAGCATCTCTCTCTTTCCCCTCTTGAAACTCTAAGCCAAAATAGTCGCTGAGCGCAACATTTTATTTATCTGCACAGGAGAGGCCACTGGCATGTAGCAAGGAGGAACTACTTGTTATCACATTTAGGGGGTGTAAGGGCTGCCTCGGCAAATTCTATGGATGCTAATGCTCCCAGTGCTTCTCTTTTTGATTTCAAAAAAAACCCTGCCCCACAACATCCCCTGCTGTTGGTGCCACTGTAAAATTTCAGGTAATGAGGTAAGGGGCACACTCAGGTTCTTTACATGCCAAGATGAGGAAAATTAATTTTAATGCTAAAAAGATGAGAGTACTGGTGCAGACGGTCACTAAATGCGACCAGCTGCTCTATGGAATCTGGAAAGGGAATCTGTTAGAAGCTGAACAAAAGTGGAATAGGTTGCTGTCCTCCAACAGCACAGCAAAGGAGAAGAAGAGAATTAAAAACAACTTCAAACCTGTATGATGTGAACTGTAAAGTGAGAAAAGATCACAAAGCGGTTTACGAATGAAAAGCAAAAAATAATATGTATAACTTACACATTTTCAGCCATTGTTCAGTTCTCCATTTAGCACCTACCCATGGCTCAAGCAAATTTGACCCTTCTGAGGAGGGGTAAACAAAATGTTGGCTGAAGAGGGGAATAGTCTAGAGATAGGGCAAGTGCAACTGCTTCAGCCAAAATGCAAGATTCAGCCACGGTGTGAATGGGGAGAGTCTTGAAAGAACTCCCTAAAGTAAGGCAAGGGGAAGGAAAACAGATTTTTGATGGAAGGCTACCAACCTGATTCCAAAATCATTGAAAAGGCATATTTTGGTCAACACTGTTCCTGAATATATTGTATATATGTGTGTGTGTATGATCGTGATAGTCAAAATAACAACAAATGAATTAATACACTAGCTATAAATATTTTTATTTAATTTTATTTATTGTTTAATTGCCTGATTGTATCAATTGTTAAACCACTAATTACTAATTCTTTAAGTATTAGTAGTTTTGTTACTGGCTTGCGGATACTATGCTTTTTTCTTATTGTTATTTCCTATTTAAATTCTGTATAAATATGCTTTTTAAAGAATGAATTTAAACACACCTATTCAAGGGGGTGGGGAGTTGGTAATAATAATTCCAGCAACGTATAACAGAATGTGTATTTCTCAGTTTGACAGTATGAGTCATTATAGTGTAGAGTTCTGCATTCTGCTCAGGGCAAATGAATCATCAGGTAGTTTGTTTATGTATATATTTAAAAGATTTCTGTACTACCCTTCATCAGGTAGTTTGTTCCTCAGTTCAGAACCACTATGCATAATCATTTCATTGAAAGTGATAATCAAAAATATTTAACTGCTTGTTTTCATGAAAGTATAAGTAAAAGGTAAAGGACCCCTAGACAGTTAAGTCCAGTCAAAGGCAACTATGTTGCCCATGCAATACTGTGTCAATGACAGTTCATTTTAAAACAGTCCTGCTTTAGGCTTAATTAGAGTGCACACTTGTTTCTTAGGATCTGGACTAGGCTCAATAAAACAAAGAACTTCTTGCAGCAGTTCTGATGGAAATCAACACCTCAAACTATCTATCTGCCACAGGAGGTGCTTTTGGCTGTTGTTTCAGTACAGGTGGGCTACTTGCAGTTTGGGAGCTGCATGTGACTTCAAACTCAATCTATGTGTACCCCAACATTTCCTAAAGCAGTTCCATTCTTTCATCCTACCAGGGTTACCCTTAAGGGAACGTACCTCTCAAAGAATAAAGATTGCCTACCACGTTTTACAGATACGTAATACTTGAGCCCATCATAGCTATAATTTCCTTATTTCTCACTCACATGTGCCTCACTACTCTCATAATTTCCAAATAAATCCCAATGAAATCTATAATCTATGTTAATTAAATGACACATCTGCCTGGTGGGAAATACAGTGGTACCTCTGGTTAAGTACTTAATTCGTTCCGTTCATAACCTGAAACTGTTCTTAACCTGAAGCACCACTTTAGCTAATGGGGCCTCCCGCTGCTGCTGCACCACCGAAGCACGATTTCTGTTCTCATCCTGAAGCAAAGTTCTTAACACAAGATACTATTTATGGGTTAGCGGAGTCTGTAACCTGAAGCGTATGTAACTTGAAGTATATGTAACCCGAGGTACCACTGTACTAGATTTTGAGGAAATTATCTTTGTTAACTATCCATTACCAGACTATCTTGGCCCTGGTCAAACAAATGCTTGGAGCAGGCCTAAGAGCTTCCCGCATGCTGTTCCCATCGCCTTTACTGTGAAGGGAAGAAGTTTACAAAAGGGGAGGACCAGTGGCTATTTGAGCACAGTACTTTCTCATACCATGAAAGATTTAACTGTACAATATTGGAGAAGTTCCCACAGCCAAATGTTTATTCATTTTTTTTATTTTTTTAAAAGTATACTTTACCTTATCACACTTTAACCCTCAGGGCACTGTACAGTCAAATGTCAAACTTTTTTTTAAAAAAATGCAAAGTAATTTATGGAACAAACAAAGTAGCAGTAGCAGCATAAAACAAGCAAGTGAAAGTAGCAGAAAAATAGCAAAACACAGTGGATACAATAAGACTATTCACCTAGCATCAAAAGCACAAGAGTAATCATGAGCTGAGCCTCCCAGGGGGATAGCATTCCACAAATGAAGAGTCCCTCTGTCCAGCTGCCCCTAAGAAGAGAGGGACACCCAACAAAGAGCCACAATGACAGTTTTAGTATATTGGCAGGTATATGTGGAAGAAGGGAGTTCTCCAGGTATCTAGGTCCCAGTGGTGGTTGGTCATTCCTGAACCTGCTGGGATGGCTTGTATCCAAGCAGGTCATGTAAGTGGCACCAATAAAGTCACATGGATGGAGCCAAGCTGCACTAGTTTTCTTCCCATCGTCCTCCCTTGTAAAGGTGTGGACCCAAAAGCTTTGCAATTGTACAAGTACTTAGCAGCTAACTAAACTGAAAAGTGTCTAACCTTAGTTTAGAAAGTGTGTCACAATTTATTGTGTGGGTTGTGTGGGTCACACTAACCATACATTACTCAGAAGGAAGCCCCACTGAAGGAGGGGGAAAGGGCCCCCCTCCGCTCACAGCTCTTTCTTCATCCTCAGTTTTCTCCTCCAGCTGCACTCTAAATCCCCCTATGACCTAATTCGGCAGTTCCCTGAAGATGTTGAACCATAATGGAACAGTCATGAGGCCAAGCAGTAATCTCCCAGCACCACCTTCTGATAATAACTCTCTTGGTAGAAGCCGAATTATTGTAATGCACTGCCTCCAACATCCCATCCAGACTGCCCACACAGAAAGATAACATGGTCTATGGCAGGGGCTGTCAACCTGGACCTCACTGCCCACTAGTGGGCGTTTCAGGATTCTAGGTGGGTAGTAGGGGGTTCTACAGCACAAGCTCAATCCTCCTTCCATCAAGCACTGGTGGGCGGTAAGGAAATTTAACCATCAAGAAAGATGCATTAGTGGGCGGTAGGTATAAAAAGGTTGACTACCCCTGGTCTATGGTATCAGAAGTGCCTGAAACATCTAGGAGAATTAGTAGGGTCACAGAACCCCTCTTCTCTCAGTATGAGCCACCATTAGGGCAACCAAGGTAATTTGGGCCCAACCAGAACTATAAACAGAAAAGGGAATGTTCTTTTCTGCACTATGTAGCTTCCCGCATTAGTGCATTCAAGTTCAAGACACCATTGCCCACCACTAGCATGCAGCCCTCCCAAGGTTCTCCGTGAACTTTCTAAAATTCCATTTAAAAGTGGGGACAATCCTGGTCCCCTTTTTTTTTTACCAAAGTAAAATATTTACCAGATAAAAAATATTTTATACTAGGTGGCTAGAACTGCACACAGAATCCTCAGTGTAATCATGACATAGATTAGTGGCCTCATTATACTTCCTTTTTTTTTTACTCTCAAGCTTTCCTAATAGTTTCTTACACTGAATTTGAATTTTCAGCCACTGCAGCGTATTGAGTTGACGTATTCAGTGAGCCTTCCACCGCAACTCCCCTTCCTGAATATTCAATTCATATTCAATTCACATGTTACCCTCCATGTAAGTTACATGCCCTGCCAATCAACAGATTGTTGAGAAATTAATTACCCAATTAATTCCCTTTAAAACCTTTGTAGAAACACACATAGCAGTCTCTCCAAGGATACTAAAAAGATGCCCAGCTCCATTGCAGTGTGCTGGCTGGTGGTATGAAGAGGACCTTGCCCTCAGTGCTCTTAGATGAGGATAGGCTTAAGCAACTAACAGGGATTGCAATGGCCCACTGCACATCATTGCTACCTTGTCTCAATCTCTCCAGCCTGATGTCTCCTCACAGTGAAACCATATAATTTGTTACTCTTACTACTATGTCATACCTCACTTGTCAGTAATGCAGATATACATTCTGAGAATTTAGTCAGGGGACTCTCTAAAGCACAGGCTTCTTCCCTTGCTATTGTTGTTGAGGGGTTTTTTTGCGCAAATGCAAAACATATTATCTAAGACTTTGTGTCATAAAATAAGAGTGGATGAACTAAAGATTCTGACCAGTGGAACATACTTCAAGATGAAGCATACCATAGCAACTAAAATGAAAACCTTAAGAGTGCTCGAGAGAGAGAGCGAGAGCGCGCACACGTCTTGCCCAAGCTCACCATCTAACAGGCATGTATTTATCCTTTTTTCAAAAGAGCTTCCAGAGAAGATCAATAGTTCAGTACTCAAAAGACACTCCTAGCAGAAGTACCATTGAATTTTAAATTGTGGAACTTGGGGCTGGTGAACGGTTAGAAAAAAACAAGAGCCCCAAGCAAGTACATCAATAGACCTCCCACTTCATATTACTAATTATGAGTAGCTGATAATTTACAAAAACTTTTATAAACCCCTGTTAATGAGACAAAATATATAACATAACTATCATATATATCAAAACACATATCTATATACATATATCACCTACCCTTAACATTTGAGGAAAGGAAAGTTTTTCAGAGAGTATGGTTTGGGGTTAGTCTTTACAGAATAGCTTCAGATTTTTCACATTTCCTCCTTGTACTTCTGACAGCAAGTTCAATTATATTTCCCTTATAGGAGATGTGCTACATTAAGTGCTACTTCCCACACTGGAAGAAGGAAAACCAAATAGTACATCTTGCCTTTGACATGATATGCAGTGTTTTACCTATTGTGTTTTACCTAATGTTTGCCCCTAGTTTTTAAGAGCTAGTATATGCCAGGGGATAATGTGCGCAGGTGCCTGGGTTCAAGACTGACTCCCAGCTCAATCTTTGGATTGCTGAGTAGCCTTGGCTACTCCATTTCTCATTTGTAAAATAGGAGTAATACTGACTTGCCTTCTGAGAGAGAAAAAGAATACGAAACACTTGCTCATTAGAAGTCACCATTTTGGTACCTAGCCACTGAAAACATGGCAGGAAAGTCTATTAGAAAAGTAATTCTACTTAATAATTAATTATGAGATCGTATTTTATTAAACTGATAAGAGCAGATACTACACTTGATCTTAGCTAAAAGGCCAAGAAGCAATAAGATCGTATTTTATGAATTCCTGTGAACTCCCCCCACCCCCCTCCAAAGATCAGAAAACAGCACATATAGCTTCAAACTATGTTATAGATTCACAGGACTGGAACCATTTTTGTTCTATTGTATGCTACTTCTTGGGGGATATCTCTCTAAAGAAACTTGGGTTTTTATGTTCTAAACCCTTCAAGTGCCTTCCTAATATTCAAGTTGTTAATCTTGAGAGATAATGATGATGATGATGATAAACAACTCTGGGCAGTTTCCAGCAAAATATTAAAATACAGTAATTTTTTTTTAAAAATTAAACATTTTTGCCCCACCACTTGACTCAAGCAACCCAGACTTGTTCGATTCAAAGTAATTTTTTTTCAGTACTACACAGCCTCATGTTTTTATTTTTAAGTCTTTCTAAAGAGGCATATGCAAATTATAGCATATTATAACAATATAACAAAACAGTGTGTAATTAAAATAATTTTAAAATGTTATGTTATGAGCCACATATTTGAAATTAATATATCTGAAAATAGTATTTTACAAGATATGGCTGAAAGTCTATGGTATAACAGGTTATAACTCATTTATACCTTATTAGATGCTTCCCTTTCTTCCATAATACTGTTCATCTAGCCTACACTTCATGCTCAAGTCATGCAGATTGGAGTTGACTCTCAATTACACAAAGTCTTTCTCCAAAGATGACAGTCCAAATACAGTAGAGATAAAATACATCAAGGTTTAAAATAGGTCCGTTCAGCCCCAGTGCCGCTTCATCATGAAATGATATAATTCACTGATGCCTCTGCCTAGCCTAACATATGTTCTATTCACAGCCTGCGTCATTCTTCATTTGTAATTATTTCCCTTTTTTTTAACCCATCTTGTAATACTTTGCTTGGCTGAAGACAAATACTGAAAAGCAAAAGAAGTATTATCATATGATGACCTGTTCCAGGGTATTAAACCCCTGTCAAGGTTTGATTCTAACATGGGGTATCAATGACAGTACATCAATTCAAGCATCATGTCCTGAATTAGACTATATTAATTATCACTTGAGTGCAGTATGCATGAAAGTGCTGTTTCATTGACTAAAAAGATTTGACTGAATAAAAATCCATTTCTCATCTGGTTGCTTATGGATAAAGACATTTGCTCTCTTTGCCATGGATTGCTCTTTATTAAATATGATATTTATAAGATTGTTTGAATAAATTGTCTCATTCAACAACAGACTTAAGTATTTTTAAACAAAGAAAATTAAATGGATTGTCTACTGATGGTTACTATTTAATCATATAGCAATGTGAATAAATTAGGTGAATGCAATGTTTAAAAAGAATACTACGTGAATAAATTAGGTGAATATTATGTTAAAAAAGAAATATGAAAAAAGTGCAATATGCTCACTTTAGAATCCCATATATTAAAAATAAGAGTAAATTGGGAAAAAATTAAACAGAAGAACATTAAACTACTGAAAAAATATGCAAGGAAAGCAATACAAGAGAATGTAATCTTAAAATATCCTTTAACTGAAAAACTAGTGTTTATATATATATATATATATATATATATATATATATATATATACCGTATTCATAATCAAACCTCATAGGTTTGTGTTTACTTTTAGTCATTCCTCAGAGGTATTATATATAATCATACCTCTTTATATGTGAGTCAAGGGATAAAATATGATGGCATGGATCCTGAGATAAGTGAAATTAAAGAAGTTCATAGAAGGGAAGTTCTCTCTCCCTTCCCTTCCTTTTAAACCCCTATGTCCCCATAAAATCTCTCTGGAAGGTTGGGGTCCCTTCTGAACAATGTACAATGGAGCACAGTGTAACAGTGATGAGTCTGCTTGTCTCCTGCTGCTAGTAGCAGACTCCAATCCACAGAAGATGAGGAGGTCTTTGAGAACCATACAAATGCAAGGCCATTACTTTTTAAAGCAAACAAACAGTGCTATTTTCTAGAAAAAGGAGGGTCAGAACTCCCTTATTCTCTTATGACGGCAATAGCGGCCACCTGAGAAGTGCTGGAACTCAGTTCTGTCAAGTTCCAACTGAAAAAAAGTCCTGAGCTTAACTCAACCTTAAACAGCAGGAACCAATATAACTCACTTTGGCACTTAAGAAATTGACAAACCTTAATATGATTTCAACTGTGTTTCAACCTATACTCCAGACAAAAGTGCAAACAATTGTCAGTCTGCAATGGAAGCAACAACTTCTCATCAAAGTTATCAGTGGGAGGATAAACAAAAGAGCACTTAGTATTCACAAGAAATTCAGGTACCTTTGAAACAGGATTCAGTTACTATTTTAACAAGCAAGATCTTGTTGCAGTGTTTCCCTGGTATGTGTGTTTTGCCTGAATGTGTTGCTGAGGTGGCTTAAAACGCACACACGCGCACACACACACAATTTAATCCCTACTCTAATTTGGGTCTTACTTCATGTGCAGAAATTATTTATTGCTTTTAGCGTTAAAATAGTGCAACTAGTCTACAGGCAAGTCAATGGAACGTGAGATGTCTCCATGCAATTATTAAGTGCTTGATTTGGCCTAGAAAGAGATGTGAAGGGGCAATTTAAGTAGCTCCAGCTGTGGCCTGGAGTATCAACCGTGGACTACATTGCAAGGGTGCTGTAAGCTATTTTCTCTCGGCACAGCTCTTCTTCTTGCACTTACTAGTACACTAGTGAGCTATACTGCAGGCTTATTGTATACTCCTCTCTCACTGCAATCTGTAATGCGGTGAAAAAAGCAATGGATAAAACAGCAAGGTTACTGTAAGCTACTCACTTAGCTCCAGCCCAACTCTCAACCTGTAATAGCCAGTGCAGGGCTGACATAAATCAGCCAGAGACTGATTTGCAGTATTCAGTGTGAATTACACAACACAGTTGTCATTAGTGCAGCAACAACCCCTATGAAGTACATTTGCTTTGGATTCTGCTATAGTAGTGGGTTTTTGTTTTGTTTTTGGAGTGTTTCACAATACATAAAAACTGAGTTAGAGCAGGAACTCTTATATCTAGGCTGTGTCTGAGAACACAGTTTGTTTCCAACCTGTGCTACATTTATTTCTTTATCTTCTCTACTAATGTCTAAGAGCATAAATCCCTGTGTGAACTAGGAAGTGACCTATCCTAAACAGTTGACATTTGCTGTCTTATTTATTTTGTGTTTATTATACATATAAATAATGTAGCACATTTATTAGGAATTTAGCTTGATAGATTTATGGAAATGTAAAATAATTGCAAGTTTCTTTCTTGTGTAGTTATTTTGTTTTTATTTATTTACAACTTCTTAAAAAAACCCTGAGACAGTTCTTTCTGTGTTCCTCTGTCCTCCTATTCCAGCTACTTCATTCTATTTCCCCTCCCATCTGATTGTCTATTTTATTCATACTCAGGCAGCCAACTTTCTGTGTCACTGAGTTATTGTAGAGCTAGATTCTTTTTCTCTCTGAAAGGTTTTTTGCTTACCTGCACACCTTACAGGCATCCTGAGTCTACTGTTACATGTTTTGTGGGTGGGTGGTGCAGTTATGTGTGTGTGTGTGTGTGTGTGTGTGTGTGTGTGTGTGTGTTATCCAAAATTACACTGCCCACCCACAAAAAAGGTGTGTGTGTGTGTGTGTGTGTGTGTGTGTGTGTGTGTACGCTTTATCATTACCTGAATGCAGGTTGCAGATATTTCCCTCTCCTCTCTGCTGATTAGCTGAGCTCAGAATAGCATTCAACTCTATGTAGTTTGTGTTTTCCAGGAGTTCCACTAACATATATGAAAGCAGGAGTATGCATATTTTGCAAAAATGTAGACTGTAACTAACAAGGGTAACCTCCAGTGTGCAATAGGTTTATGCCTTACTCATAGCAAACTGCTTTGTTGGTCCCCTGAAAAAGAGCATGCATTACTGTAGATACAAGCTCAATCTTTATGTCTTATATAATTTAAAGGGAGTATTTGGTTTGTAATGGTTATCTTTAATTAACAGTATTCAAAACTTAAGCATACATGTTGGCAGTTTTGTGCTGTAAGTAATAAGGGGAGCTCTTAAGATCAAGATCTAAAATTACCTAGCTAAATTACTACTTAACTATGGCTTCATATAAGGTTCCTCACACATTGGCATACCTGGCTAGCAGACCCGGGTTCCCTGCATGAGCAGAGAAGTAAACATTAGCTAGACTTCTTAGAACATAGTTATTCTATCTTTGGTACCCAGTTGTTCTTGATCACCAGTTCCAGTCATCCCCAGCCAGCATAGAGAATGGTCATGGATGCTGGGAGGTGTAATCCAACAACATTTGGTTTAAGGTATCACCTACAAAAAAATCTACCATGGTTGTGTGCCAGCAAGACACACACAAAAAAAGGCTTGCCATTGTAGAAGTCACATTCATATATTCCACTTTCTATTGTACTGCTCTTCTCGGCTGGGCAACCAGACAGCTTACACTGTTGCACACTGTGATTTTACTGATGTAGTATTCTAATTTACAGAGCACAGTCCTCTCTTTAAAGGTGTCCTCAACTTGGTTCTGTTCAGTTAATAGAAGGGAAAACAGGAGCAGGCACTGAAGTTGCCCATCAGCAGTTTGCACACAAGCCACAGTCTCCCCCACTATCGTGAGATATGTATTTTGATTTAAATTATAATAACTATGCCTAATTTGCACCTATACTTCTAAATTAACCTATGCAGGTTGCATGCAAAAGCCTATGCAAATTTTATGAAAATCTATGTCCCCATTTCTTTTTTGCTGACACATTTCCTCTTTGTTGGAATGTGCAAGTGCCATCCCTAAGCTCCCATCCCTTGCAAAATGCTTGTTGATCTCACACAAAATCCAGTACAAACGAGTGCAGAAATGTGTAGGTAGGCACAGGTACTGGTAGAATATAGGCTCCAAATATCTGAGAGACCATCTTCAATCCTACTAACCTTCTTCCACACTCAGAAGTGTGAGGACTGGCAACTTAGACAGGGATTCCTCTGTGGCAGCCCCTAAATTGTAGAACTCCCTCCTCAAAGTGGTGCATCTAACATCTTCACTGGTATGGTTTTTGCCATGTGCTGAAGACACACCTCTCTACCCTGACCTTTGACAGTTAAGGTATTTAGTTTTTTTTGTGACCCACCGCCTTTTCTGAATTTGCTGTGTTCCGTTTTGGAACAGTTTTATGTGTTCGAAAATTGTTGTGATTTTTATCTGTTTAAAACTGTATTTCCTATTTGTTGTAACCTGCCCTAGGACTTCATGATGAAGGGTAACTAAGAAATCTTAAAAATAAATACTGCAGAAAGATTCAAAGCCTTCTCCTGTGGACCTGTAGCCTGTAAGTTCTTCATAAAAACCATCTAACATCTGGACCATGATGTTGATTGGCTGTTGTGATTGGAAAGGCACTTCTTTTCCTGTCTGGCCCTGGCTGTGTTTCTGTCAAAAGGATTGTTTGCCAACTGCTTCTGGCTGTGTCTGGAATGTCAAGGGATTCTTCAAGCCTATTTTAGGAAGCCCATCAGCTTGCATTTAGCAGTCGCTGCCCTACTTCCCAGTACATTATGGAAGCCTGAGCTGGGGATGGCATTGTGAATTCATTTCTGGGAGTATGCTTCGGCACAGTATGTAGGAGAAGTGTAGTTTCTATGAATTCCCCCCCCCCCCCCATGATTTCACCTAGGGATTAAAGAATATGTTAATTTTGGTTCTGCTTCTCATTTTGCCAGTCTTAAATTCAATTAAAAAAAAATTTCGCCTGAAAATTCTTCAGCATTTTAGTCTGAATTTATCCAAATAAACACATTATATATGCAGTTTTGACTAACATATACATTTTTGCAATTAATTTATCGAAACATAATGCACACCTGTATGCTATTTTCAGAAATATATTAATTTTTATGCACTTTAACATAGCATTTTTGTAATTATTGTTTGATTGAAGAATACTTGTAAAATTAGGATAAGTGTGAATTTGATAAATTTGCCTTTAAATATGAACCCAACTGAATTTCTCCCCTAATTCCAGCATAGCATGTTCACTGATGTCTTTCATGCAAGACTAATGAGGGGAAATTCTTAGGAGCACCACTGTGATTGTTGGATGGCAATTAAGTTGTTAGGGATGCTATAGGAGTGGCTGTTCTTGCTATGTTGACTTTCCACCTTACTAGTTTTAATGAATTTTTTACACTGCAGTTCATGGTTACAGAATCACAACTAGCCCTGCTGGTTTAAAGCCAACTTAGCAGTGGCTAGCATAACAGGACCAGAGGATTGCTTGGCCCACCAGCAACCAAAAACAACACAGGAAGAATACAACTCATAGTTACTGAGAAATTAAATTGATTTCAATTATTTTCTAAGTAAGTGTGCTTAAAATTACAGGCTTCTCAAATTTTTTACACATACTTCAGATATGCTTATAGCACACTTATAAGTTTATTGATTTTTCAAGTGTCAGTTTTTCTGAGGTGTCAGACATGCCCAGATTTTTTGAGAAAGGCTGTTTCTTTTTTATATATTGGCTCTACTCTCTTAGTACAGTATTTTGGCAAACTCTGCAGGTTCTCTAAATGAAGATTCCCCCCCTCTTGTTCCATGTATCAGGAGACCATTTTAATTCACTCAAACTAAATTCTCAAAGGCACTGGTATACATGGTTACGTAGGAGCCAATATCCCAGCTATCAGTTTTCATACAGTCTGGCTGGACCTTTACATTACTTCTGTCCTGCATTTATTGTTCTTTCATTGCAACTGTCAGCTTTTCCTGACAGCACATTATAGAACACATGGCTACAAAGTCGGTATCAATCAGGCCAAGATCATGCAGATATAAGTAGCAGACTTTTGATAATGGGTCAGAAATCAAATCATTTTGGTTTAAACATCAGATTCTTAAACCTACTAACCCAGAGGGATCTCCCTTTTACTTCCACCTGTTAGAAACTGTACAAGGCTGGCACTTTCTATTGCGTGCTACTTTCTAAAATAACTAAAACAAATCCATTAAAAGCTACCACATGTATTCTTACTCTCTTCTGTATCCAAAAGGCAGCAATTAAGAAGACTTTCGCTATATCGCATTTGAACTACATGTAACCGAAGTATTATACAATAAATGACATTACACTATTTTTTCCTCTCCCTGCCCCCAACAGATAACAACAGTTCTGTTGTGCTTTGAAAATGTCTTACTTCAAAAAGCACTTCTAACTTGATATGGCCATTTAGGAGGAGAAGTGAGAGAATGTGTTTAGTTTAGAGAGAAGCTCTTCACTAAAACTAAAAGCACCGTGTTAAAAACAAAGGGATCCAATTTGTCCCAGGCATAAATAATAGAAGAAAACAAGAGTTGCATGCAAATTTGGTAACATAAAATTTGAGGTGATAAACAGAACGGAGTCTGGCTTCTTGTTTAGTATTCCTTAGTTATCACCATAATTGCTGCATGTCTGTCATCACTAGGAAAAGAAAAAAGTGTCTTTCTCAGCTGCTCCCCTGCTTGTTTTGTTCGCTGTATTCTTGTAAAGTGGGAGAAAATAAGTGTCATTTAATGAATAGTGCTATTCTTTGTCTGACAGCTTCATATCTGTTAGGTGTAGGAGGCCTAGTACTTTCCTTTTCTGATAATGTTTTTGACAGTGTGCTAAATTCCTCCCCCCAAAGGCCAGCGTATGTATTCTGTTAAAAGGGGCTCCATCTATCCTGAATGGGTGCCCTCTTTTAACCCCCTTCAGCTTCTGTTCTTACATTAATTGAGCTGATCAGATTGAGTATATGAATTTGTCTTTGATGTATTCGTATGTTTAGTTGATGCTGCTTGCTCTCTCATTGGCCATGGACTGAGCTCTCAGACAAATAGGGCTGTTGTCATGGTAACAAGGAATAGCTAGGGATCTCTTGAAAAATATTTTTATTTCAAAATTCAAACTGGAAAATTCTCACTGGATACGGTTCTTCGGTCTAAACGTGTCATATCTAATGATGAATGCAATTAGGAATCCCACCAGTGTTTTAAATAATAAATTAGGCTAATTTTCTAGGCCTGGCATGATGACATACAAATACTAAAAGGATTTTTTTTCTTTGCTATCCATGACAAAAGACTTATTAATTACTTTTGTTCTTACAATTTAGAAACTAATAGAGTGACAAACTTTTGTGTGCTGAAAACACGAAGCCAAGAGATGAACTTTCCCACCCTTAAAATCCTCAAGCTATTCTTATATTTGGTTAATAGCATACTGAGCCGGTGAAGAAATCATTCTACAAATGTTGAAAGCTATAGCATTTGGCAAATCTCAGAGGATAAAAAAAAATGTCCACAGCCATTTTTAATTACTGAGCATGAAAAAAGATGGATGTTCAACATACATTTTGTAGGCCTCTGAAATCTATTTTACTATTTTAATTCCTAATATATTATTCTGAATGCAAAAAATGGAAAAACAAAATAGCTTAACTGTTATAAGTGAATGGTGCTTATGATTTGTAATTAGAAGTACAAGGCTGGTATTAATGAAAGTACTATAATTTCCCCTAAAAATGAGTTTCTTTACTTTTAAAATACTATATTATTATTTTTCAAGTATTATTATTTTTTCAATTGACATGCCACCCTTTAGCCAAAGATCCCAGGGCAGTTTACAACATTAAAAACACAATTTCCAGAACATAATAATAAACAACAACAAAATCACACACAAAAAATCATAGTAACAGTCCCCCCACCACTTAAAAAGCCATAGATTGTTTAACGGTCAAAGGCCTAGGTAAAGAGGAATGTTTTTGCCTGCAGCATGTAATGATGGCACCAGGCAAGCCTATCTGGGGAAAGCCTTCCACAAATGGGGACCCACCACAGAAAAGGCTCGTGTTCTTCAACTCCAAATCTCCCGGGGAGGGGGCCTCAGATGCAAGCACAGGCCCCAGGTCAGTTTGTATGGGAAGAGGAGGTCCTCTGAGGTCCTGAGCCACATAAAGCTTAATAGGTCAACACCAGCACTTTGAATTGGTCCCAGAAACTAATTGGCAGCCAGTGTAATCGGGGCAGGATTGGCATTATATTTTCAACTTGTTTTGCCCCACTGAGTAACCTGGATGTTGAATTTTGCACCTGCTGAAGTTTCAGAACTATCTTCAGAGGCAGCCTAATATATACCACATTGCAGTGATCTAACCTAAATGTTACCAAAGCGTAGACCACTAATGTTAAGCTATCCCTGTCCAGATAGGGGCATAGCCTGGCCATCAGCTGAAGCTGACAGAAGGCACTCCATTCCACTAAGACCACCTGGGCTACAAGCAACAGCAATGGGTCCAGGAGCACTCCCAAGCTATGTAAAAAAAGTAAAGGTGGAATCGCCCTTTACCTTCCCACCGGAGTGATACCTATTTATCTACTTGCACTTTGACGTGCTTTCAAACTGCTAAGTTGGCAGGAGCTGGGACTGAGCCACAGGAGCTCACCCCGTCATAGGGATTCGAACCACTGCCTTCCGATTGGCAAGCCCAAGACTCAGAAGTTTATACCACAGCGCCACCCGCGTCCCTCCCAAGCTATGTACCTGCTCCTTTAAAGGGAGTGCAAACTCCTCAAGAGCAGGCAGTCTCCCATCCATCCAGTCTAGGGAACCACCCACTAGCAGTGCCTCTGTCTTATCTGGATTGACCTTCAATTTATTGCCTCTCATCCAGTGACACGGAAAGGACTGACAGATTAATAGCTCTTTCTCAATCATGGCGGCATATGTATATGACAATACATAGCAGAGGAACTGAGTTTCTTCTTTTTTTTTTTAATAAAATTTTTATTAGGGGTTTTTACAGAATAGAGTACAAAGACAATAAACAACCTTGCTTTTATCTCAACAGAGTTTCATAACTTCTTTGGACTTCCTCACATCTCCCGCTGCCATTTTCATCATCATAAATTTTTTTTCCATGCAATTTATCATCTAGTTTGCAAATTTTATAACCGCTTATTTAAATATAGTCCTCTGCAAATTTATTTCTCTTAATCTCACTTTACATCCCATTCCAATCCGATTTTGTGGTGGCCAATTATTTATGATCAAACATCCTACTTAACTTTCCACCAAATCACAATATTTTTGTAAATAAGTCTTAAATTTCCTCCAATCTTCTTCAACCCTCTCTTCTCCCAGATCTCGAATTCTGCCAGTCATCTCAGCCAGTTGCATATAGTCCATCAGCTGCATCTGCCATTCTTCCAGCGTGGGTAGATCTTGAGTTTTCCACTTCTTAGCGATAAGTATCCTTGCTGCTGCTGTTGCGTACAAAAAGAATGTTCGATCCTTCTTTGGCACCATCTGGCCGACAATGCCCAAGAGGAAGGCCTCTGGTTTCTTAAGGAAGGTATACTTAAATACCTTTTTCAGCTCATTATATATCATTTCCCAGAAGACCTTCACCCTGGGACAAGTCCACCAGAAGTGAAAGAATGTTCCTTCATTTTCCTTACATTTCCAACATTTATTGTCTGGCACATGGCATATTTTGGCAAGTTTAACTGGGGTCATGTACCACCTATATATCATTTTCATTACATTTTCCTTCAGAGCATTACATGCCGTGAAGTTCATCCCCGTGGTCCACAACCTTTCCCAATCCTCAAACATAATATTATGCCCAACATCCTGTGCCCACTTTATCATGGCCGACTTAACCATTTCATCTTGTGTATTCCATTTCAACAGCAAGTTATACATTCTTGAGAGTACTTTGGTCTTAGGTTCTAACAATTCTGTTTCCAACTTCGATTTCTCCACCTGGAATCCTAACTTTTTATCGTTTTTAAAAATTTCTTGGATCTGAGCGTAGTGTAACCAGTCTCGCACTTTGTCTTTCATTTTCTCCAAACTCTGCAATTTCCAATTATTACCCTCTTTCTCTATTATTTCCCAATATTTCGGCCATTTGGCCTCCATATTGGGTCTTTTTCGGGCCTTGGCCTCCAGAGGTGATAGCCATCTTGGAGTTTTATTTTCCAATAGGTCTTTGTATTTTGTCCAGACATTAAACACTGCTTTCCTGACAATATGATTCTTAAAGGCCTTATTGATCTTAACTTTATCATACCATAAGTATGCATGCCAACCAAATGCATTGTTAAAACCTTCCAGATCTAAAACATCAGTGTCCTCTAGAAGTAGCCAGTCTTTTAGCCAGCAGAAAGCTGCGGCTTCATAGTACAACCTTAAGTCTGGCAGGGCAAAGCCCCCTCTTTCTTTCGCATCAGTTAATATCTTAAACTTAATTCTGGGCTTTTTGCCCTGCCAGACAAATTTAGAAATATCTCTCTGCCACTTCCTGAAACACTCCGTCTTGTCCACAATTTGCAATGTTTGAAACAAAAACAACATCTTAGGCAATACATTCATCTTAATAGCAGCAATTCGGCCTAGCAAAGAAAGCTTCAATTTTGACCAACTGTCCAAGTCTCTCTTAATTTCAGACCAACATTTTTCATAATTGTCCTTAAATAGACTCAGATTTTTTGCTGTTATGTTTACCCCTAGGTACTTTACTTTTTTAACCACAGTTAGTTCTGTTTCTCTCTGAAACCGTTCTGACTCTGCATCTGTCAAGTTTTTTCCCAACACCTTAGTTTTCTGTTTATTTAGTTTGAAGCCCGCTACCCGACCAAAGTCCTGAATCAATTGTAACACTCTTTTTGTGCTAGATTCTGGCTCTTGCAATGTCAAAACAAGGTCATCTGCAAAAGCTTTAAGTTTATATTGTTTCGCTCCGATCTGAATCCCTTGCACCAACCGGTCCCCTCTAATCAAGTTCAAGAGCACCTCCAGGACAGAAATAAACAACAAGGGGGAAATCGGGCAGCCTTGTCGTGTCCCTTTTTCAATCTTAAACTCTTCTGTAACCACATTGTTAACTATCAGTTTTGCCTTTTGTTCTGAGTAAATCGCATCAATCCCATTTTCAAAACCCCGCCCCACTCCCATTTCTTTTAAATTCCCCTTCATAAATTTCCAAGAGATGTTATCGAAGGCCTTCTCCGCGTCTATAAAAATTAAAACTGCTTTAGTGTTAATATTTGTTTGCAAAAGTTCCAAAATGTCAATAATGTTTCTTGTATTAGCAAACAAGTGTCTTCCTGGGAGAAAGCCTGCCTGGTCTTTATGAATTATCTCATTTAAAACTCTTTTGAGTCTTCCTGCCAAAACGTCAGCAAATATTTTATAATCCACATTTAAAAGGGAAATGGGACGGTAGTTCTTAAGTTGTGTCTTTTCAGTTTCTGATTTTGGTATCAATGTGATGAAAGCTTCCTTCCACGATTCAGGCGCCTTCTTTCCCTCCATAATTTCATTGCTGACCTCCATCAGTGGTTGAATCAAATAGTCACTTAATGTCTTATAGTACTTGGAGGTCAAGCCATCTGGCCCTGGAGACTTGCCCAGCTTCATATTCTGAATGGCATGTTCTATCTCTAATCGTGTTATTTTACTATTCAGGAGTGATCTATTTTCTTGTGATAGTTTTTTAAGTCCATTTTTCTCCAAAAATTTTGCAATCTCTTCCTCATTTTGTGGCCCTTGAGTGTATAATTTCTTAAAATATTTCTGGAAACATTTTCTAATTTCCACCGGGTTCTGAATATGTCTTCCTTCTATTTCCAAATTTGTTACTATGTTCAACTTTTGTCTCTTCTTCAACTGCCAAGCCAGCAGTTTCCCACATTTATTAGCCGATTCAAATGTTTTTTGTTTCATTAATTTAATCTTCCATTCTATTTCCTGATTTATCAATTTGGAATATTGTGCCTGATGGAGTTTAATTTCTCTCAAGATCGGCTGTGACTTCGGGTTTACTCTTAGTTTCTTCTCTAACTCTTTGATTTTCCCCAAAATCTTATCCTTTTTCTCATTTTGTAGTCTTTTCTTTATGGTGTTCTGTTGTATCAAGAACCCTCTCATCACAGCTTTGCTTGCGTCCCAGATTGTTCTTTTTTCCACTGCAGTGTTCAAATTTATCTCAAAGTAGTCCTTTATTGTTTTTTTGGCCTTCTTAATAATCTCCTGATCTCTAAACAAGTTGTCATTCATCTTCCATCTAAAGGAGCCGGTTGGTAATAGTGTCATGTCCATTTTCAACGCGTTATGATCGGAGCAGGTCTTTGGGCAGATTTCCACTTTCCTAACCTTAGGAGCCAGACCTCTAGAAATCCATATTTGGTCAATTCTAGTCCAAGTCAGTTGGGCTTCAGAGAAAAATGTTCCTTCTTTCCCCAAGGGGTTCTTTGTCCTCCATATATCAATCCAGTCCATGTTGTCTGTCATTTCGAAAAAGGTCTTTGGTAGTCTGCCATCTTTAGTAACCTTTTGGCTTTGTGACCTATCCATGTTCGTTGAAACGATCCCATTCATATCTCCCATCATAATGATGTTATCATAGTCCAGATAGTCCAGCATAATCTCATGCAACTTCTTGTAAAATTCTGATTTCCCTTCATTTGGAGCGTAGATTCCTAATATCAAAATTTTCTCTCCTTGGTGCTGTATTTCAATTGCCAAAATTCTTCCATGTTCATCTTTAAATAGAAATTTTGGTGAGAGGCTCTCCTTTGCATATATCACCACTCCTCTCTTCTTAACTGAATCCGAAGATATAAATTCTTGGCCTAACCTTTTATTTACCAATATTTTTCTGTGGAGCCTAGTCACATGTGTTTCTTGTAGACAAGTAATGTCTAGTTGCTCCTTTTTTAATATGTGAAAGATTTTCTTCCTTTTTTCCGGGCTGTTACAGCCATTTATGTTCCAGCTTAGAAGTTGCAGAGACATCCTGGATGGATCTGTTTAATTTCCTTGGGATGGTGTTTTGTTCTGTGAGTCTTCAGGGTTCTGTGGTACAGGTACCTGTGGTGGTTCAGGCCCTGAGGGTAGTTCAAGTCCTTTATGAAGGTCCTCTCCGTAGGCAGTCAAAAACTTATCCCTATCTTCCAAAGTTCTAATTTTAATCTTCTTCCCTCTAAAGGTAAAGGATAATCCTTGGGGAAAGTCCCACCTGAAGATGATTGAGTTGCTTCTCAGCAGTTTTACTAAGTCCAAATATTCAGATCTGAGGTCCAACAGCTGTTTAGGAATGTCCTTAAAAATCTCAATTCTTTTGTCCGAAATGTTCAGGGATCTTCCGTAGTGCAGGCCCAAAATCTTGTCCCTTTCCTCCTTTGATCTCAACGTAATCAAACAGTCTCTGGGCTTCTCTCTCTTTATGAGTCTTCCAAGTCTGAAGGCTGACACAATTTTAAAGTCTTCCTCCTCTAGACCCCAGAACTTGGAGAATTCTTTGGTCAAAAACTCAGCTAGATTGCCTTCTTCCACTTCTGGTATCGATCTTATCCTTAAGTTAGTCTCCCTGTTCCGAAGTTCCAACATAGAGAGGTAGGTCTGGTGTTCCCCAACCTGCTTGCTGAGCGGCCTTACTTCTTTTTCCAACTCTCCCACTCTTTGGCTGGTCTCTTCGGCCAGTTTCTGATTTTCACCTGCAGCCTCCTTCAGTTGTCCGATTGCTTGTGCATTCTGTGCAACTTGCCCAGATAATTTGTTTAAAGTTTCTGTATTAAGGTCAATTTTCGCAGTTTGTTGGTCAACTTTCCTGTCCAAAGACTCCAATTTCTCAAGAATTCTCTCTAATACAGAACCAGATCCTCCTGAGGCCATCTCTTCCAGTTGTAATTCCTCAGTTTCTCCCTCCCCTGCCTGTGACAGGGAGGTAGCTTTTTCCTCCGAGGGCAAAGTAAGCACAGATGATCTGCGTGTTTGTGAGGCTGCAGTTAAGGTTGTCAGAGTTGTTTGTCTAGTTCTTAATCCCTTTCTTTTTGCGCCACTCATTCCAAAGTTATCTAGCAGTCAAGGTCAAGCTGAGTTGTTCCCATGAGAAAGCTACGGCCCAGGTGGTAGCAGTCAGACAGAGGGCCGGGAAATAGAAAGTAAAACAATGTTTTTGTTATAAATCCTCAATCCTCTAGGGGGAGCATAAAATGTCCTAAGAAGAAGAGTCCATTCCAATCATACAAAATCTGAACCAATACTTAGGGATCTTCACAAAAGTAGTTTTAGCAGAGTTGGTTTTAAGTTTGCCACAATATTTCAAGTTGTGCTTACTGGAGTTCCATAGTGCAAGAACGTAACCATTCTGAACTCCCTCAGACTGTCTCAAAGTTTAAACACAATGTATCCAAATTTGCAATCTGACAGTTCTACTGCTCAGGCAGTTCTGACACCTGGGCTTCTTTAGTAAAGTTGTAATTCACAAAGAAGAGGATATATAAGTCCTGATAAAAGTCCAAAAATCAGTTGCTTACAGTCTTTAAGGGGATTGAAAGTAATTTCTGCGGGTGCTCAATCTGAGCTGTCAAAAGTTCTCTCTGTGCCTCCACTCCTCCTGCTCTTTGCTTTAAAAGTCAATGGCTGCGGAAGACGGACTTCCTTTTCCTCGTCACTCCGCTTTCAGCTTGTTTTCAGTATTTTTAGTCCCAAAATTTAGTAAAGTCCTCAGTTACTCACGGGTTGTTGCGTTTTAGAATCTTGTGTTGCAGGAAGAAAGGTCGGCGCTCACCGGCAACAGCAGCGCGGCTTCGCTCCGCTGAATGCGCATAGACCCACAGCGCCGCTGCCCCCTCTGCGATCCGGAGCCCCTTACGGGGTTCCCTCAACGTTTCGGGGGTTGCTCCTGGCGCCCGCCGGGTCCCGAGACCGCAGGCTTCCGCTGCCTGCGGTTTTCCAAAATGGGTCTCCGCTTCGCCGTAGCGGACGACCCTTTTCCAGCGGAGCTTCCCTCTCCCGGTTAGGAAAGGGCAGCCATTACCGTTCGCGCCGCCTCCGGAAGTCGGAACTGAGTTTCTTCTGTCTAAAGCAGGAGAGGGGAAATTGTGGCCCTCCCATCAGCCCCAGCTGGCATGGCCACTGGTCAGAGATGATGCAAGTTGGACTGCAGGATCACCTGAAAGAAGACCAACTCTACCCTAAGCATATACTGTAATTATTTTACACTGAGACATATTAATTCACACTTAATCCTGAGCCAAACTATGGCTTAGTTCCTGGTAGTGCAACAGGAGCAGTGAAAGAGCAAGAAGGCTATGATTTTCTAACTGTGCACCAGCAAACCTGCTCACTCACACTAAGCTTAGTGTTACATGTGAATGAGGCCTTTAAGGTTAATTTGTCGAACTTTCAATATTACAGGAAATGTTAACATTCAAAACTTTGATGACCTGAAGTTGCAAGTGTGTGGAATTCACAGAACAGAATTTAGAGTCTCTGGACATTGTGAAAAAGTTAAAAAACTATTCATAAATTATGTGATATAGAGGAGAGAGCAAATGCAAGAAACAGAAGACTTTTCTGTAATCCTTTGTATTTTTACCCCCAATTAATTTCTCAAGTTATAATGGGCCCAAACCCCACACAATCACAAGAATTAAGCTTGCTACTTTTATCTGCACTAAAGGAAAACTGTACTAAAAACTTTCAGATAGAAACATAATGACAAGAAAATATGTTGGTTCTTGTAAAATTGCTGTTTTCTGGAACTGTATTAACAAATGTTTTGAATCCCATAATTTACTAGTCTCACAACACTTTTAATTATTGCAGACATTATGCTCATGATGTATTTTCTACTAAATTAGAACAGAAAATTGTTTCACCTACTAAGTAGATTTAACAAAAATGATAAGCAATGTGTTGATGTGTTAGCTGTCCCTTCCAGAGATTTAATAAACACAACTGTTTCTTTGGGTACTGAATCACATCCAAATTTAGCAGCCCACCTTAAAACCATATTGTTGGAAAAAGACAGAAAAAATAAATGCTTAAAAAGCTATTTAATAGTCTACAAATATTAACTTTACAAATAATGGTTTTGGCAACAAAGCTGTTATTCTTACAACTATGAATATGATCCCCTATTTCAGCATGAACTGTACGAGACACTCATTGAGTTAACTGAGGCCCCTTCTTTATTACAACTGAAAATATAATAGAGATCAATTCTGTGACTGTGTAAAACTGTATAATGATGCAGGACCCATCTTAAAACCATTCCTGATTTATGTAAGGATGAGCTTGATCAGACCCTGAGTCAGCTGCCTGCCATCTCCCCAACCAGCCACACAATTGGCATTTCCATTTGACTATGGTTACATACTCCGCTAACCCAGAAATAGTACCTCGGGTTAAGAAACTTGCTTCAGGATGAGAACAGAAATCACGTGGCGGCAGCACGGTGGCAGCAGGAGGCCCCATTAGCTAAAGTGGTACCTCAGGTTAAGAACAGTTTCAGGTTAAGAACGGACCTCCAGAATGATTTAAGTTCTTAACCCGAGGTACCACTGTACCTGCTACTTTGGTGAATATTCTCATGTTATATCCTTCTTAACAGGCACTTCCTTGCACTAACTGTCATTCTAGGTCCAAGATAAACAGTGCAGTATAGGTGAAAAACCCATCTCCCATTGTTAATCTGGTAGACTGAGTGGGACGGAGAGGAAGGAATCCTATCTGGCATTGTCACAACCAACTACTTCTCTACTACAAACCAAAGGTATGTGGGTGGTTGAGTGCAGCCAAAAAGGGCAAGCCGGGGACAATGCAAGCAATAGCCCATTGATCAAAATCCCCATGCCGCCATCTACAGACAGCATTCATTCATTCATACACTGAGGCCTCTGTGTTTTGCCCTTCTTCAGGGCCTGGTGCAATAGTGCTCCTTCCCAAACTCTTTCTGTCTTGCACAGAACAATTTTCTATTTGAATAAATTAAAATACTTTATATGCTTTCCCATTAAAAAACAACAACAACCTACATGTAGAAAACCAGCATCTCAAGGTGAAGGTTTAGTGCAGTCCTACATGTACAGAGCTTTTTAAAGTAGGGGAGCATTCAAAAAGCTGACCATCCACATGTAATCTGAGGCGGTACAGTCTAGAAATTCCCACTTCAGCTTACTACTTCATTCTTCAAAATACAGAAGGTGGATCAAATACCAAGAGCATATGTTACACTTGTTATAGTGATATTGCTAAAGTAAAAACACCACCAATCTCAGCATCTACATTTGCAATGGATTGTAATGTTTATGAGCTCTCACCAAGCTGAGCAAGCTATCATGTACTGAGCATCATCACTATGAATGCCACTTCTCAGGCAGCCACTAGAAGTGGCAGATAAACTTCATGATGGCTGCATAGCACATAGCAACAGCATGTAAATGTTACATGATTCAGGGTGGAGAATACACCAAAGGCATGCTGTTTTCGGTGGCAGCCCTATAGCAAAGCATAAGCTGCGTGAAAGCTTATGTTCTGTGTGAAAGCTTATGTTCCATTGCAAATACAGAGTATTTGCAATGGAACATACTACATCGGAACACAGCAAAATGTAATAAGTTGCTGGCATTGTTATATTATAGTAACATGATAGTAGATGATCCAAAGCATTACTGCTTTAAATCTCACTGATACCACAGGGTCAATTGCTTTTAGCTGGTTGTAGCAGATATTGTTCGACAGATGCTACAATCAAATGAATAGTCTCAGTCTAGCCCTACTATGTTCCCTCTACCCAACTGCCCACTCACTCTCCAACACCATGGGGATTCTTCTTACAGCACCATTTGGCTAATTATGGACAAACCTATTGGCAAGTTGAATGGTTATTTTATTTAAAAATGAACAAAAATATATTGCAAGGGCTGTCGCTAAATTTGTTCTACAGCTGTAAGTGTAAGGGGAAATTATGTAAATCAAAATGTGATTGGTGAATATGGCCACCTTGTTTAATTCCTTTAATTTTGTTGTTTTAATAAATCAACATCTATGATGTAAGTGGCCTGCTTAAACTTTGATTCCCCTGTAAGCTGCTATTTTATGCTTTTTGTGTTAAAAAATGCAGCGGCCTTGGTGACTAGTCAAGAAAACCACTCAGTCCTACAGCACTAGAGAGGAACAAGCACTGTGTGCTAGAAGACTCCTCATGCTACCAGAAGATGAGTTACTGACAGTATCACCCATCAGAGCCAGTAGCTATTACAGTCATAGGCTTCTGTGCATATGAAGACTCTTTCAGAAATAATCTGTAAACTGTCCTTACTTCCAATTAAATGCTTTTGGGATTAAGGTGTAGGAAATTAATATCTTTCAGGATATGATATATCTTTCAGTTCTTATTGTTCATAATATATATCTATACAATTTGCATCCAGTAGGCAAAATTAATCATGTCAAAGACGCAATAAAAAAAAGCATACAATTAAATGCTTAAAAGTTTCAATTGCTTTGAAAAAGGTCTTAGTCATGACTACCATTTGCTAGTTGAAATCTTTGCATTGTTAAGCAACTATTGTGATAGGACATTTAAAATGTAAACATGAATTTCGATGTCTTCTTTGGCAGTCGTAGCCGAGTAAGTTTGTCTTCCATGAACACGGTCTTAACAGTGAATCCGTAAGTGACTGTGGAGGCCAATTCTGGAGCCACACGTCCTTCCACAGTGGGGACATAGGTTTCTGGGTGGGAGTTGATCATGGTGAGGGTTTGCCAAACGTTTCTCCCTTTCATCCTGAGTTCAAGCATCTTCAAAGTCCATGACACTTTTGGTAAAAGTTGTTCTCCAAATGGAGAGCTCGAAGGCCAGTGTTTCCCAATTGTAGGTGTTTAGACTACATTTTTAAAAATTTGCCTTGAGTCTTTAAACCTCTTTTGTTGACCATCAGCATTACACTTTCCATTTTTAAGTTCTGAATAAAGTAGTTGCTTTCGAAGACGATAATCAAGCATCTGAACAACATGACCAGTCCACCAAAGTTGATTTTTAAGACACTGGTGATCTTTCACACTGGTGATCTTTGCTTCTTCCAGTACGCTGGCATTAGTTCGTCTGTCTTCCCAAGTAATATGTAAATTTTTTCGAAGACACCATCAATGGAATCTTTCATGGATTTGGAAATGGCGTTTATAAGTGGTTCATGTTTCACAAGCATACAATAAGGTTGGTAGTACAATAGCTTTGTAAATAAGCATTTTGGTTTCCCTGAGAATGTCCCGGTCCTCAAACACTGCACTTCAAATGGGAGAAAGCTGCATCAGTGTTGGCATCAATGTCGGCCCTTGTGGAAAGATAACTGCCCAGGTAGGAGAAGTGATCAACACTTTCCAACATTAAACCAGTGAGTTGGATTTGTGGCACTGCAAATGGATTGTTTTGTGCTTGTTGGTGCTGAAGTTATTTGGCTATATAAAAATACCTCAGGTTTTTCCCAAACAATTATGGTTTACAGTTATACAACGTATTTCCTATCTTCCTAATCTCTAGCACCAGGCCCTTTAATGGCACAAAATGGATTCAATATGTGTCAGATCCAACTTGCCACATGCAAACCCTAGTTTTCCATACCCTACCCCACCCTACGCTGAGCTCCTTCTCCCAATATCTGAAAATCAGTTGCTGTGCCACCATAGCAGATGAGGACAATTGCCTCAAAGACCTGCTTGTGGGCTTCCCACAGGCATCTGGCTGGCCACTATGGGGGAACAGGATGCTAGGCCTTTGGCCTGATCAAATAGGGCTTTTCTTATGTGTATAAAACTCACTAAGCCCATCTTTAGGCATTGTTTCCACTTGTTTGAGCTCCAGCTAACTTGTTTCAAGAGAAACAAGAGTTTACCTTCATGTCTCTCTTGGTGTTATTGTTTCAGCCCCTTCAGTCTTGAGCCATTCCGATCACACATTGTCTATATTAAAAGCAGTTTCAGAATTGTTGTAGAAACTCAGATAGCATGCTGAATTGTACTTCTATTTATTTATTTAATTAATTTTCATTTAGATCTATCCAAACTAAGTTCTAATGAAATTGTCAGTTGCCTAGAATGTAGAATGTACATAAAGTGGGAGAAACCTCAAGAATGCAAACTCTCCATTGTGAACTGCAGATTACACAAAATCAATGCCTGTGCTTAAAAATAGTGGGTGAGAGTCATCAGAAACAACAGGACTTCCCTTTCTTCTCTATCTCCCTGCAGGCCCTGCTCCTACCAATTCTGCATCAAGCTTCCAGAGCATATTGGGGGGTGGGGCGTTAGACAGCTGCAGGAGGAGAAAGGGGAGGTTCAGTATGTTCGGGCAGAGGTCCATTGTACAAGTGGACTTAGACATTGGGCAAGATGCATTTGGATACCAAGCAAAAGGATATCACCATTGGATTTAAATCCACAAGGTGTGAATTGAGCAGCAGCAGGGTCTACTCACATAGGCTTTTTATGTGCATAAATCATAGTTCACCTTTGAGGTATTATGCATTATAAGTGATTCCATACAACTCAAGGATGACTCCAAAATCTCATTACATATAAAGGCTACATGCTGGGATGTAAGAGTGATTTAAAAGTGGGTTACAATTTTTACAAAGAATTTGAAACTGTTAAGCCACAGTGCATGCTTTCACCAATAAATTGGGAAAAATTACATAATTTTGCATGCGGAAGTGGTAGTTCAGAGTCAGACCTACTATTTTTCAGTGTTTTCAACGTAAGCATATTATGTAATGTAATAATGGTTAAAATACTTAAAATTAAAATACTTAAAATTATTAATAATAGGTTCTTTGCATAATCATATAAGTAAAATGTATATATTGGTCATGGATAGTGAAGACCTACATTTTTCTTTTAAAAAGAAAAAGGATAGAGATTTTAACAGAAAGATTCAAAGGAGGACTGGTCTTGAGTATTTAATAATATGCCAACTAGACTCATCATACCAATTTCATAGAATTGTTGAGTTGGCAGGTACCACAAAGGTCATCTAGTCCAACCCCTTGCAATGCAGGCATCTTTATGTCTAACATGGGGCTCGAACCCACAACCCTGAGATTAAGAGTCTTATGCTCTAGGGAGTTTAATTGTTTCAGAGGGTTTGCAAAATATGGGACACTGTCTTATTAACAAAGCTAGCTTATTTTTTGAGTAAATTATTTTAGAAATCAAGTTGATAGGTTCATTGGGGGATGACTTTTGCTTATAACCTTTTGAAATAATAATTCTGAAAACAAGGTGCAACCATATGCTGTTGTCCCCTCCTCATTCCATATTACAATTATGCAGGGAGCCTATAGAAGCCTGCATATATTCAGTCCCCAATAAGTGGACTAGCATTTGTCTTTTGGAGAACTGGAGAGATAAAAACTACAAATCTGCTTGTTACACTTCTGGAAAACTGTTGATATTGAACTGGATCCAGACTTCCCATGAGTGAATTTCTGGGTCCGGGTCCAACACATATTCTTTCACAATTGCATTTCCCCTTGCCTTTTAAAATGGAATTTCTCCCACCTTAAAATCAAAGTAGCCACATCAGTCCACAGCCTTACCACCATCCATCCATCCATCCATCCATCCATCCATCTCTCCATCCTTGCTAGGTATGTCTCACATATTTTGAAATTTAAATGTAAGTAATGCCCAGCCTATGGTTACATGTCAGTGAGGATAGCTACTTCAGATTTCAGAACTGTTGAGATTCCTGTATCACAGGGAGTTGGACTACATGACCCTCGGGGTCACTTCAAACTCTACAATTCTTTGATTCTATTAATTGCATGGGTGAGAATGAAAAAAGCAGAAGTAGACTCCTTTAATGTGTTATTAGGGTTGCCATCCACCCATGATTACATTAAAAAATGTGTTCTAGGAGGTAGTTAATATCAATATCTGGAAAGTCAGTAACTATATTAAATACTACTTCAAAGTTGACCTAACAAAACTTTTTAGATATTAACAGCAGTGTTGGACCCACCAACTCAGTCCATTACCCTATACACTTTAGCTGATCCACCAATTTCTACCAGGTTCCACTAAAGATCCACCAGGTTCCTTCCTGACTTCATACCAAGAATGTTGACACACATCAAGGGTCTTTCCCTGCCCTAGTATTCTTGAAAACCCAGTGTATTGTGCACTTGGACCTATGTTTGTAGGTGCAGGGAAGCCTCTAAAGTCTTGTGCCCAAAACAGCTTACACAATACAATATATGCATAGTAATTTGCTGTTATATATGCTATAATTTAATGTACAAATTCACTATGAGTCAGTATATACTAATATATGCAAGTCTCAGACTGGTCTTTTGCACAAAAGAAAATGAAAATACTATGATTTCAGTACTTCTAATCTTATTATAAACATATACAATATTATTTTTATACAGGTCATGTGCTGAAATAACTGTACAGTATATTAATTTAATTTACATGAAACATTATCCAATATAATAATTCAAATATTTACTTCTATGAAGTATTTTGAACCAATGCTGATAACGGCCATATTTTGTAGTACAGCTGTAGCAATACAATTACTGAAACTATAATTCTCTTAATATTTAAATAATATATTAAAATTTAATATTCAGCACCTGGAAGAATCTGTTTGTGTGCCAACAAATGAGATAGTTGGGCCTGGAGCTTTTATACATATGGGACTCAAAAACAACCTATCACAAATAATTACTAAGCTAGAGCAGCTGTACTCGCCATACTAGGCTCTGAAAAATCAGGTCAAAGTTGCATGAATCTGTTCCTTTTAAATTATGCCTACACAAAAAAATCCACTCTGCTTTGTATGGCATTTCCACCTATTTTATAATTATTTAGTTATCCTAATTGTAATGCAATAAAGCAACAGGGATTCAACACTTTTTTTCTGAAAAATTGTAAAGCAGATTCTGCAAATAATAATATTATTATTAAACACAAGTGTGATGAAAGACTAATTTGGAAGAATATTTACTTACATAATATTAATAGCACACAATGTACTGTTTTAAAACAAACTCTGCAATGGAAGATATATAACTCAATTGCAGTTATTTATATTTAGATATATTGTACGTTATGTACTTTGGCATATTTAATTACACCATTATTGATGGGATCACAAGTTGATTGGAAACATAAATGACAATGCATTTTTTAAAAAATGCATATCCATTAAAAATGTTTTTTCACACTGTTTTTATCCTAGTGTAGTCTAAAAGCTCTTCAACTTTTTTTGTCAGAGGGAGGGGATAAATACCATATGTTTGTATCTCATTACCTCAAATAATTCTAATGAAAGTCATTCTACTACTACCATGCTAATAAGACATCCAATTTACTAAACAATGAATATTGAAAATACATTTAAAAGGTACAAATGACTGTCCGAAGAATGACACTGGAAAATATTAAGTAACAGCTCTACCTCCAGATAAGCCTCACAATTAAAGAGTTTTAATGAAGAGAGCTTTCAAAGGCAAAACCAGGAGGCATTGATTAGATTGCTTCTAACTTTGTGTTTTGACACCTTCGTTTTTCGTGGCATTATATTGTCTCTGTGCATCTTACAAAGGAAGCCTTTTTACTAAGCCCACACATGAACAGGAGACAGCAGTGCTTATAAAAGAGACTGTCAAGGGTGTGAGCCAAAATGGGTCTCATTTGGATTTCAAGTGAAGAAAACTCCTAATGCATTTCATTACAATGTATGCGAACCTCTGAAAAGAAGGATGGACTGGGATTCTCATCCCTATTAATTTATTGAAATGGATTCAGTCCCCCCCCTTGTATATCAAGGGAGACCATGTGTTTCAAGCAAGGTAACAATATTATAGAACCAAATAACCAAATATGCAATGTGCCCTTCTGTGAGATAAAGGGGATACATTTTTAAAACAAAAACTAGAATAGCTTTTTAGAAATCAAAGATTCATTCTTATTAATTTTAAATCCACCTTTTAGTTAAGTGGTCACACAATATTTATAGCTCACTCCTATGCTCAGACCTAGGTCCCACTGAGTTCAGTGGGACTTACTTCCATGAAGGTGTGCTTATGGTTATATGCTGTTACCACACTAACGCTTTCATTATGTGAAATTCTAATTTCCACCAAACCCATACTAATACAGTTAGAGTGTCATAATTAAATTCAGATAAATATTTTACAGATTACACAATATCTTCTTGATTAATGTGCTTCAAAATAATGCAATACACAATCAACTGTAACATTATGTTGAAAGTATCCAAAAATGCAACATTTTGTATGATCCTGTACAATGTTTAGTTTAAAACAAAATAAGGTTTTGAAAATCCCCCCAACCCACTGTAAAATTATGCAAAGCTGAGAAAAAGTTTGTGCACATTTTTAAAGTTGCTAACTTTCACTTTTGTGGTTACCATGGTCTATATCATATGGAATAATGTTTCAAATATACATTATAAACTATACATATATTCTAACCATTTCAATGCCATAATCATTTAGAAATGAGAGATCATACACCATGAATAGTTAAATAAATTCAATGCTCATCTGTTTATATGCAATAGCAACATGATAGTTAAATCAAGCAGTCAAAAATCCTTGTATCAAAATACAGAAGAATTAATCTATGTTTAAACATTCAGGTATTATGGATGTTAAGTGCCACTCATCAACAACCTATTTCATGTATAGGGGAAAATAAAGTAAGTATTCTACTGAACCTGTTAATTTAAAATGCTAGTGACAGTCTCCCATCCAGTGGGGAGTCCTGTTGGCAGAAGGGTATTTCTTTCCCTGGAAGCCACCCACCCATCTAAGAAAATATGTTCTTGAGGGCTGGAGGATGCTTTGGAACAATATGGGAAACTGTAGAGAGAAGCAGCAAAAATCGCCACTACCCCTTCCACCACAGATGCCTCCTCTGGATTAGAGCCACAGTGATAAAAAAATAAAATAAAATTACAACCACACATTCAGATATCTGCTATTAAGAAATATTTTGTTTGCCTCTTTTTAGTATTTAGTGTTGCTCCTACATGCACAAAAAACTTCTGAATGCCTGTACATATTTTGGCACTATGTATATCAAAGCGCATCTAATGCTGTGCACATCAACATTATGTATGAATATAACATGGTATATGTCAGAAATGGGAGTGAATGCTGACACTGACTCTTAATTCCTTAAGTGGTTCAGCAAGAAATGTCAGAAACGTTTAAGTCACAATCCTTGCTTTTAATATTTATACTAAGAATAAGAAAAACAACTTTTATTAGGAAATCACTTAAATAAGATAACATTGCAAAAATGAGTACTTTTTATTGAAAGTACTCAGCTTTAAATTTAATGCTAAATTTTCTGATATTTCTCTCTGAGTTTATTCAAATCTTGATAATTACTGGTAAATGTCAACAATCACCACATTTCTCACACATACTGCAGAATATACATGCATTATGTTCTTTGTTATTGCTTTTATAAAATGGTTGTTGTATTTGTGCTTTTATGACTATGTTGCACGCCACTCAGTATTTTCAATATAAATGAAAACAATGCCAATGCTATTAAAGTGAGTGAGTTAGTGGGTCAGTATGATCATCTAGTTATCTATCATCTACTTATCTATCTATAGTTATCCCCATCTAGTTATCCCTATCTATGGATAAGGATGACCATGTAATATGTGCACACGTGTACACCCAGAGATATGCAAATGGAATAACTCCACATTGTTTGACTGTACAGACAATTATAGCTTATGCAATCTTAAATGTGACTATATAATATTTATGTATAAAAGTATTTCTATAGCACCATATCAAAAGGTATCAGGGCAGTGTACAACAATAAAAACACTATAAAAAACAGTACAAATAATTATATAGATATATATATATAGATAGATAAATATGGTTTCACCCTGTAAAATGCACTAGGAGACATAAGCCCAGAGTAAAATTAAAATAGATGTAGATAAATTGTCAACTATCAACCAATTTTGGTTAATAAAATTTAAGATACAACATTGCTGCTGTGAATTCAACAACAAACCATCCATTGATTTAAATGTGGCAATATCAAATACATTGTGATGAAGCTTCAATAAATTAATATTAACTATTTGCACAATTAGCATATTATACATACAAAAACAAGACTAGTAAGAATAAAGCTCAGCTTATTTGGGAGGAATCATAACTGACTTAAAAGTGATGCACGTGTCAAGTTTATCTTGACAGCTGCTACATACACAGGCAAAGCACATTAAACAAAAACACAGGGAAATCACTTATTTGATCATTTATTTTAAGTACTTAAAAGTACCAGGAGTTCAACAAAGTTCTGTATATGAATACAAATTTTGGACAATTTGCTGAACTGACATTGTTAAGGTAAATATATTTTTAATTGCAATAAATTTCAGTGAATATCCTTTCTCAAAACATAATATAATAACACTATTTTTACAATATAAAGTTTATTATATTCTGAATAAAACTGACAAGGGTGAAATTTGATCCATAAACTAAGTGACATACTTTTAAGAGATATAATGTGTTGCTCAGTTTTTTGACAGGCCTTGCATTCCTTCTGGAGACATGTTGAAAAACACCATATTTTCTTTCAATAAGGAAGATCACTTTATCCACTATCATTCTCATTCCATTTCAATAAAAAAAATCAATCAAATTCATGTTCCCAATTTTTACTTGTTGAACTGTCAATTTATGCATACACAGTAACACAGACCTGAAATTTATTCTGCAATACATCTCAGAAAGATTTTTAAAAACTAAAAATAAAAAAATTGTGGCCTATACATTTTAGCCAATAGTAGCTGGGGGGGGACGGACTCTTAACATGAATCTATAAAATATCTAATTTCAAAAGATATACCTTTTTAGCTGAATAATATTAGTAGCCATTTTTTTAAAAGAAAAAGAGGGAAACTAAGTTATAGTTTCAGAGTAATAGGGATTCTACTAACGTACGTAACTGCACCAGTTGTCTAAATGGTAGTAACATCCATGTCAGACATGTGGTTATCTTCTCAACTTGACCTATTCGTGAATGTGTAAATCAAACGTTTGAAGGACAATCTAGTGACCTGTCATGCCCTCTCAAACACAATACCAGTAGTGCCACATTTTGGATAAAAAACATTTCATCAATGAAGCCTTTGCGACATCTGGCGGTGCGAAGAATATGCAAAAAAATAGTTTTGTTTTTTCAAATCTATCAGTACTTGAAAATTCCTGTCCAAAAGGCTTTGATACCCTCTAGCGGGGGGACAAAAGCAATCTGGTCTGTAAAACTACGTGGACTATCATGAATCCATATGGTGCAAAAGGTCAAATCTTGAGATGTAGTGACATTGCGACAATGAGACACTTGCTAGACAGAAAGCTCACTCATTTAAATATAAAAAAGATCCTCATCTAATGTTCCCACACATTTAAACTGTAGAGAAAAGATAGCCAAAGTATCCAATGCAAATGCTGTAGAGTGAAAATGAAGTGTATATATGTTTCAAAATTAGATGATTACTTGAGTGCTTCACAAATGTATTATGGGTAAACTAACAGCACATTTTTGTTGATAGATTCTGAATGCACAGAAATAAAAAAAACTTGAAACTTAGAGTAGTTAACAAACATCATATCTTCCCTTACATTTATTTGTGCGGCTAATTAATGTTAGCTGAACTATGAGTTTCTGTATTACAAAATTGTAAATAATATTGGTAAATGCTGATGTGCAAAACAAAAAATGGTATCAAACATTTGTTATTTTTCTACAGTCATTTTAGAAAAACAGAGATAAAAGAAACAATTTCACCCAGCTATTGTATGAACCAAAAGACTATATGACAACCAAACTGGGAAACAATGAATAATAGACAATATAGTATCACTGATGTTTCCAAATAGTTTCTTCAATTTATTGCATTTATTTACATTAGATAAATCCAAAAAGATTTTGAAACAATTTTCTATGGAATGGCACACTTCTATCATTTTGACTCTAATGATCAGTATTTGATATTCACTTTCTTTGCTGTAATATAGACATCCTGGAACAACTGTTCAACAACTATGTTATTGCAATGTCAGGTAAACAAGAACTATTTTAGCACCAGAACTTCACAGAAATCACATACTAACAATCATCAGTGGAAAAACAAGGAGAGATATTTATGAAAGCACTCAAGTGATTCAGGAACAGAAATACCACCCACTCAAGATGACAGACTTCAAAAGTAAAATGTTCAAGACAAGGTTTCTGTATAATTCTGTGCATATAGAATATGGTTAATTGATTATAGGTTAATTTTCCAAACTAAATGTAATAGTTTGTTATCAGATAATCTGGAATGATACCTGATTGAGTATATTCCACACTGTCAGATATTTAAAGTTTGGGCTTAGCTTATGGAGAGAGGTATCAAAGTTGTTAAAATACTTTCTTAGAAAGACAGCTAACATTTTTGTATATATCTAGTCTAAGGCACTCTAATTGCTAGAAAAGTCTGAAAAGGAGACACCATTACATCCATCACACATCTCAAAACATGAAGTCTGCCTCAAAAGAGTGTTCAGCATTCCAAGAGAGAGCACAGCACACCACACATAGAATTCAGGTGTGTGAAAGTTCTCTCTTCACACAATTTAACTTTGGAGTGGGGGGGATAAAGAGATTTCCCAATGGCAGCCAGGCTGAAAACTAGTATAATATAAAACACCAGAAGCTATTGAACTATAAGATGCCATAGCTAGAAAATAACTAATAACACACAATAACAGTGCCGGTAAGTAGTTATAGATTTTCATAGAAAAACAAAGCAGAATAGTTATCTTGCCCAGCTCCTGGAACCACAACATTGCACATGTGAATAGATCTACAGGTACTTTTTCAATGCACTAAGCATTCATGCAGACTTTTCCTAGGCCTTTCTGGACAACACAAACAACCTGCCCCCACTGCTAGAACAGATTACTGTATGTCACAATGAAGACGGTGAAGTTTTTACATGGACAACCAAAACCTCCCAGCATTTCTAATGACTACCCAGAACACTTTCTGGATATATTGTTCAGACGTGCTGGGGTTGAATCTCAGCCAAGCATAAAGGAGGTAAAAATGCTATAAAGACTCTTTCCTGGTTTGCATGCCACACGAAGTCTTATCGGAGCAATTCCAATGGAGGCATCCAGAACACAGTTAGTTCCATCTGTACTGTATCAGTTTTAATCTTTGAGGCTTGAGATGTGGACAAGCTGTTTGAAGGAGTGCGGCTAACTACCTGACCCCTTGCCCAACTGGCATTCAGAAACATGTTCTGTCTAATCCTGGAGGTAGTATACTGCAATCATGACAAATAGTCATTTAGAGCTGCAAAAAAATTCACAATCCCCTCTCCACTGCATTTCACTATTCAACAACAATCCTACCAGGTTAATGACCCTGAATCACAGTTCAGGATTATCACACGCAACAACAACAATTATTTTATTATTTGTACCCCGCTTATCTGACTGGGTTGCCCCAGCCACTCTGGGCGGCTTTCAACAAAAATAAAAGCACTATAAAACACCAAACATTACCTTCTCTCCCTTCAGAAAATGGTGTAACAACCCTGAGTTACTTTGCAGGGCTAATGTAGCTCACAATCTCTCAGCCACAATCCTGCCCCTTATAACATGGCTTTAATAAGACTATCTGCATTGGTATTAACAGACTAATTTTATTTATTTTTTAAAAAAATAAAGTTTAGAAGACAATCACATTCTTGCATGTAATGACAGGAGTAAGAGAGATCATCTGCTATGCAGTCACAGCTAAACTAAAATCCCGTATACCTGGATTGTTTTCTATGGAGGCAGTAAAAACTTCTCTTCCCAGGAAGAGCAGCAGAAAAGTCTTTTAAAAACATCAATAGTTATTTATACATGTTTCATTATAGTCTTTGTCTCATTGGCTAGCTCTGCTTTCTTAAATGTCAGTCAGTAATTCATTCACAGTCTAAAAACACTAAATGGTTAAAGGTAAAGGGACTCCTGACCATTAGGTCCAGTCGTGACTCACTTTGCAGTTGCGGCGCTCATCTTGCTTTATTGGACAAGGGAGCCAGTGTACAGCTTCCGGGTCATGGAGCCAACATGACTAAGCTGTTTCTGGCGAACCCGAGCAGTGCACGGAAATGCTTTTTACCTTCCCACCAAAGCGGTACCTATTCATCTACTTGCACTTCATGCTTTTGAACTGCTAGGCTGGCAGGAGCAGGGACCAAGCAACAGGAGCTCACTCCATCGCGGAGATTTGAACCACCAACCTTCTGATCAGCAAGCCCAAGGCTCTGTGGTTTAACCCACAGCGCCACCTCAAACCCACCTTTATTTCCATACCCTCCAACATTTCTCTGATGAAAATAGGGACACACTATTCAATACTACTACTACTACTACTACTACTAATAATAATAATAATAATAATAATACCCCACACATCTGACTAGGCTGCCCCAGCCACTCTAGGTGGCTTCCAACATATATAAAAACATAATAAAACATTAAACATTAAAAACCTTCCCTATACATGGCTGCCATTAGATGTTTTCTAAAGGTTGTATAGTTACTTATTTCCTTGGCTCAGGAATTGCATAACCATACCCTCCAACATTTCTCCGGTGAAAATAGGGACGTCCTAAGGCAAAGTGGGACATTCCGAGACCAAATCAGAAACCGGGACGACTTCTTTAAGTCCAGGACTGTCCCTGAAAAATAGGGACATTTGGAGGGTCTGTATTTCTTAACTCTCATTCCAAACTGTAATGTAAGTGAAGCATAATTTCTTCTTCCTTTTCCTTCCACCTCTTAACTACTTTACACTGTTAAGTTTCTTTGGATTGAAGATATGTCCACAGCAGTGTTGTGAGGGGGTGGTCCCAGGGGGTCAGAGCATGAGATCTTTTGTGCTGGGACTTGGCTCTCCTGCATCTTTCCTCCTTTTCTCTCTCTCTTACAGATAAGCTTTCCACCAGAAGGTCAGCCTAAATTTATACATGTAATTCAGCATTTGTGCAAATTTGTATAATGGCCCTGTTCCTGAAGCCTTTCTACCACTTTAACAGTGCCCCTACATGCCTATGTCTACCACACAACTCTGTAAGGCGCCATGTACCCTATTAGCATATCAGCACAGTTCTTCGTATTATTTCAGTTGATATAAGTCTCATAGAAATGGAGACATTTCTAAACAAAGTGTATTTCCCATGGGTTACCCAACACGAAAAAAGAGTTACTGAAATCCCCTATAATATCACAATAGAATTTGCATGAAATTCAGATATTTATAAAGCAAAACATGCCAGAATTAAGATGGTTTAAAAACAGAGTTCTAAAAAATAAACATACCTGAACATCAATAATGTATGAGGAGTACATTAGGGAAAACTAGGGTTTTTAAAAACACATGTGCCAAAGCAAAAATTGTCGTAATACAGGAGAAGGCAAACATCCCTGGAAGGTAGTCATATAGACCTATTTCACTATTGAACCCAAATTGTAAGATGCTGGTATAAATTTTTCTAGAGAGATTGAATTAAATATTACCTAGACATATTGGTATGGATCAGATGGGATTTATTAAATAGAGAAGATTGTTGGACATTATCCAAGCAATAAATAAAACAATAAGATCGGGGAACACCAACTGCATTATATTTTATTAATGCAGGAAACGCATACATTCAAACTAAATGGACCTCCTTTGTAAAGTGAATGGAAAAGTTTGGACTAGGCCCGAATTTTACAAAATGGATAAAGTTAATGTATAAAACCCCAAAGAGAAGAGTTTTGGTGAGCATCATGAATAAAGTCTGGTGTTGGGCAGAGGAACTTGGCAGATGTGTCCTTTGTTGTCTTTTCTGTTTGCCTTGTACTGTTTTCAGAATGGAATGAGACATAGAGGGGATAAAATCTGAAGTAAATTAAAATATCATTATATTCTAAATGTAATAATTATTAGCTTCCAAGATTGGTAAAGATTGTAACTTACTGGATCAATATCTATGGCTTCATTTCCCATGTGTTTAATATTTTACACATTTTGATGCATTTAATATTTGTCTGTAGGTAATATGTTTGATAACACATATTATAAAAATAATACTAAATAAAATACTTTTTTTAACCATATTGATGGAACTCTGCTTTCTGATCTACTGATAGGGCAATTATGAAGAGAGAATTTTTCACTGGCAGGCACTTATAAATGTAAAATAGCATATCACTGGGAATTAGGAATATAATATATTAAGTTGTTAAAGTTCTAAAAAATCCATGTTAAAACTGTGTGTACATTTGCCAAGTGTATTTTAGCTGCTGGTTGTCAACAATGCCAAACTCTAGCAAATCATCCCAAATGTATATTGGCTTACTAAACCAACCGTGGCCCTGGGGACCGCTTAACTTTGTAACCTTTGTGAGGGTAATTCAAAACCTTTCAATGCAAGAATCCTCTCTACCTATTGTTCTACTTTCTTGTATCACCTTGTATTCTCAGGCTACTTTTCTGCCAAGTTTTGTATGCTCTTGAGTTGTTCAGAAATGTCCCAATAAATAAGAACTACTCTTGTTTCTAGGGATCTGGCAGGTCATTTAATTCTCTTGTGGGTAGGTGATGTGCAACTGCCGACGTCCTAGGAAATCCCTCAGATGTCATCTCTAAACAATGCAATAAAGAAGCCAAACTAAGAACTCCAAAAGCATGGAAGTGTGATGCATAAGAGTTATTATGAATGGGGTAGGCATCACACAAATCCGTTCATCTTACACATACAGAGCACATTTCTTATTGACTTGGCTCAGGGCAGCTTAAGAATCTAAACCATATTTAGAAACTACGTAATTGAAAATTGTTGAATAATGGTTTGCAAATAAAATACAAGCCCATATCTGTTCTTTCAGAATGCTTCCCTGCTGAGAGTTCCATTCCTAGTTACTTGTAATCAGTGCTATTTTCCTAGAAAAAGAGGGAGCCGGAACTCACCATGAACACCTCCTTGTTCTCTTATAATGGCAATGGCACCCACCTGAGATGTGCCAGAACTGAGTTCCAGTTAGTTCCAACTGAAAAAGCCCTGCTTTTAATAATAATATTTTACATTTAAAAATGTAAAAGCAAGTGAATGTAAGCTGAAATTCTAAAGTAATTCATTAAATGTTTTACACAATCACAAGGTATCTACAATAATTTTTGCACTGAAGAGAATACCTATGTTCAGTGCTATTTTTCCAGAAAAAGAGGTGCTGGAACACACTGTGAATGCCTCCCTTGGTTTCTTATAATGGCAATGGTGCCCACCTGATAGGTGCCAAAACTGAATTCTGGTGAGTTCCAGCTGATAAAAAGCTCTGCCTATGCTTAAAAAAAAGTTGAGGTAAATATATGAACAGTGCAATCCCATACATATGTACACATAAGTAAGTTTCATTGTTTTCAATGGAGCTTACTCCCAGGGAAATGTGGACAGGATTTCAGCCGAAATGCTATTTTCATTGGGAGCAGGGAGAAAGAAAATAAAACCACATGTGGAATAATTTTAAGCTAGCTCTTTAAAAGTGGAAGTAATAAAAAATAAAATTTATCTTTTAAGAGATACCACTATTCTGCATTTTTTTTAAAAAAAATTCTTTGTATTTGAGAAACAATAAGAATGTCTTTGATTCAACATAGCATTTACAGAGATTTTGCTTTATATTATATAAATGCTTTCCGTTTTTAAGAAATGTATTGTTAAATTACCCATATAATTATTTCAAAAGTTATTATGCCCTTTTATTGTTAATTTCATTAACACTTCATTGGAAAAGGTTTGGTTGTATATAAATGGCTGTAAGGTTATGTAGTAATACAATTAATAAGATAATTCCCATATTATTTTAGTGTGTCATTTCTTAAAAGGGTGTCTGTTATGAATTTAAACAACAGAAAGAGCTATCCAAAACAGAGGCAAGAAAATGGTCATTTCATTCTTTTCTACACTGATGGCAATAGCTCCAATCTAAGATGGGCCATGGAAATTAATGTTCTGCAAATGGAATTTTCCTGTTGTACAACGAAGAGGCTGCTTCAGGACAGACAATAAGGTGTACTTCTACACACACACACACACACACACACACACACACAAACACACACACTTAAACTATGGATTTCCCTACCACAAGAGGTGGTGATGGCCACGGACCTGGTCTGCTTTAAAAGGGGCTTCAACAAATCATCATAAGACTATCATAAGACATGATTGTTGTATACTATGTCCAGTATCAGAGCAAGTAGGCAAAAAACAAAACAAAAGATGGTTAGTGCACTCATGCCCTGGTTGACCACTGTGAAAAAGGATGATGGGCTATTTTATTTATTTATAGTATTTATAATCCACCTTTCACCAAATGGTCCTAGGGCAGGAGTACGGTAAATACATCATTAAAAGCAGTAAGTATCAGGAAACCCTGTAAGTTCATGTGCATTTAGTCTAATCCTGTAGGGCTCTTATGTTCTTAATTCCGCATTTTCTGATGCCTTAGCAAAACTGTACCTTCCTTCCAGTGAGGTGTAGAAGGGCAGATCATTATATTCTTCTTTCCCACGGTGTACAGCATCTCAACAAGTTCATTATACTCCATCCTTAAAAGTTGCTGTAGAAACCGTTATGCTACACCAGAATGCCTATCACAGAAGTTTACTTAGCAAAATCCAAATACAGGTGGTGATCATTTCACGCAGGGATTCAAAAGGTCCCACACGTCAATTGCAAGTCAGTTGGACGTGCCTAAAATGGTCACTGACTGCACTGTTGGTTTTTTATAGTATTTTATTTGAAATATAAAAATACCCCCCCCAAAAAAACTTATATTTGAAAACATTTGCTCTACAATAAATTCAACCTTTGCTTTCTCCAACCCATCCAACCTTGTCATAAAACTTCAAGCTTCCTTGAATTGTATTTCTGCCCTCCCCGAGCCGCAGGATATTCAAATCAGATAAGACACAAGTAACTAAATTAACAAAAACTTTAAAAGAATAGAGTGGAAGAAGAAAAGGAGGGAGATTTTCAGAGATTCTCCATCAGCTGCTTCACTTAATCTATTTTTTCATACCCTCTCAATCCCCAAAGAAATCATGGAAGACTATGTATCCACATTCTATGAGTGGCATTCAACTGTTAGGGGAGACCCACTGAAATTAATGGGCCTAACTTCATTACGTTCATTAATTTCAAATAATACTATTAAAATATTATTTTATATCTATAGGTAACTTTCTCATTGTCTGCAAAGGTCAAGATGTCACAAGACTAGCAATCTATATCTAATCACATTCAGGCCTTCCATTTTTTGCAGAATCAGCTTCTTCACTATGAGGCTGCTTCTTAACATAGTCCCTAAATCTAAAGGTTATAGCTCATATGTACTGGATAGAACTCAGAGCATGCTTCATTCTGGGCTCCATGCACATACAACTTCTATAACCTTGTTCCTACAGCAATTGTCTACCTATTTTCTGCCAATATTAAAGTTCAGTAACGTTACAAATTAAGCTTGTTATTTTTTAAAATAAATATGTATGGTATTCTTTTGAGAACTAAGTAAACCAATTCCTAAATATATATCAAGAGCCATTAAATCTGTGTAAAATGATGCAGTTATTCATTTACTGTAACCTACAGAAATGAAAATAGCCTCAAACAAATAAAAAAAAGAACTGCAATTTCCCCTCCTTAAACTATAGCATTTTTCTAACTAAAAATGAGAGGAGATAAAGGCTTAATAAGAGTGTTTGTAAGTCCACTTTGACAGTACTGTGTGTTGAATATGACTTTCACAGTCTGCTGGCAGTTTGTAGGAAAGCTACCACACCTGTGACTCTGCTGTTGATTAATGAGTCTTTCAACTTATCGCTACCATCTGAAGAAGGGCCATGGCCTTTCCAAGCTTCACTGGTTCATTCACTTTCAACTGCAGTCCTACCAAGATATCTCCTATACAGAAAACCACACCTGGTTAAAGCAAATGAAAACCTCAATATGTCATTTTCTAGACAAGTAAAAAAGGATGTAAAACTAGACAAAAGATGTATTCAAGCAACATGAATACAGTTTTGTCATAACCTGTCAATCTAAAGACTAATAAAAAAACCCTTTCCTCAGTGACATATTTCATATTGCAAACTTTTGGAATGACAATACTCTGCTTCTTTGTTACTATATTGTGCAGGTCTTACAACAAGGGGCTTTGCCCACCGAAAACAATAGTTTGCTAATGCTATCTAGACAAGTGGGCCATCTGAGTATTTTCAGGAATATTTAATTCAAAGACCTGCTTCACAGTCGCACTAAACCAAATATTGGCTCCCAGAAACAAGCTTGTAGCCCCCTTGTTTCTCCCCAGTTCTTTCTGCTGTCACACCACACTAATCCCAGGTTTGACTTAGTGTTTAATCCAAACCAGGTCTCATGGTTAAGATCTCTCCTTATGAACCACAAGCTGTAACAAAGAACAAACTTTGGTTGCAGCTCATGGTTAGTCTGGATAGTCCCATGTTCAGGAGGCATGCCAAGGCAAACATCGGCTTACACTGGTGCAGTACAGCAGTAAAGAAGACTGAAGAAGAAGGTGGCACCTGCAAGCTCCTAACTGGGAGCCTGCACATTTGCACTAAGCCAAAGACTGGCATTGCGTGATGTGTGAGTCAGTCTAAACAGAACCAATTGGAACATCATAAAATATATAGGTGTTTTTTAAAAAAAACCCTTCCAACATCTTTGTCATGTTTTCCATGCTTTAACCAATACCCCATTCCACATATATAACAAATTTTCTAGCCATACCCCTCACAATTTGTGACATGCTTTATGGGCCCATCTCCAAATACTGGTTTGGAGAAATAAGTTGTAAGGGTACAGGAAGTAGACTGATTTTTGTGATCCACTTTGTGTACCCATAATGTCATCATACCAACAGTGCATATGATGAACACTTATGGAACATGTATATATGTTCACATGTGGCAACTGTCATATGTTATGTTATGTTATTTATGTAACTCCATAATATTGTGATGTATGATCCCTAAATGTAGGTCAAATTATGAGAGAAAAGGAGTAGATTATATTGAATGCATTTATTTACTATTACATTTATATCCCATTGTTTTCCCAAGCAGCTCAAGAAGTAAGCTTCACTGAGTTCAATTAAACTTATTCCCAGGTATGAGTAAAGAATTGCAAAAGAGATTTGTCTTTCTGTTAAGGAACAGAACTACCGTATTTCCCTCAATAAACACACACAATGAAGTAATGAGCCAAAGATGTGGAGTTCTGAATCAGCAACAAAACAAAACTTGCTTCTCAAACATCAGAAGAAAAAAGTCTATGAATGGCATTAGCTAAGCTACACTTAGTTTTCTGAGTTACCAGTGAGAGAATTTCTTTATTTTTAATGTGCTATGTAAATGGTCTGTTGTAAGGCTGGTCGTTAGAATTATTATTTTTCTGATAAGAAATATGCTTTACTGGTAAAATCTAACAATGACTTCATAATCAGTTTTATCACAGAAAAGTAAACCCAAGCTTATACATGAACATTTTTTTCCAAATTTAGGGTAGTGCTGGACATACTGGAGCATGACCAACAGGGTCTTGGGAATGAACAGTTTCCATCAATTCGTAGAGGACTACACTGTGCTTCCTAAAGCTCAGATGGGTCAGTGCAGAAAAACAAGGGCTTAGACCAGAACAGAAGAGAGCTTTAAGAAAGTGTTAGTTTTATATCACATAGTTTGATAAAATATTGTCATATGATTTAGTGATGGCAAACACTCAATTTACTTTTAGCAGTTTGGAAAGTAATGGGGAAATGTTCTGAGAAGTCTGGGATGAACAAAAGCTAATGGGAAGACTTGTAAACACCCCACAAGGAAATCAGGATGAATGCTTATTGTCCTATAACCAATGGTTTTTCTGGGAGGGACGAAGGGGTACACATACCCCTAAAGATTTTGTGAATCTTCGTACTTTTGTCCATTTACTGTATTTATTTTGCCCAATTTGAGGTATAAAATGGTGATTTTCTTGAGTCAAAGTGAGAGTACCCTAAACATTTTTTTAGAAAAAAATCACTGCCTATAACGGTCCTACAAACAAATAATAATTAACGCTCAATAAACACCAGATATATCCTAACGTCAGTGTAAGTTTTGTGCAAGCAAATCAAGATGAATAATAAATAGGTCATCTGGAAGAGTCCTAAGTTACATTCAGGGGCCTTGGTGCACAAACATTTGAGTGAGTATTATAGCAAGAATTCAGCTTTGTTTAGTTTCTGACATGCTAAATGAAGTGCCCATTCTCTGTCATGGCACAGTATCAGGTCCAGTAACCAGTAAATGCCCCAGTGAAATGATACGGAGGTGCAATGAGGCTGACAGATAACTTTTCAGCTCTGAAGCAGTGGATGGACCTAAAGTAGACAGAATGATTCAGAAACGTGAAGATGCCATCAGAAGTAAGGAAAAATTCCATCAACAAGCAGCAGGTGTTCAAGAAGGGGCACCAACAGGATTTTTATGGGCCCAGCAGTTCAATGAAAATAAAAATGGCCTGCTGGGAATCACAAGTGGGCAGAGTGCATTGTGCTTACATTCTGCTTGCAGGCTTCCTACAGGCATTAGCTGGAACAGAATGCTGGACTAGATGGGCCACCCAGCAGGATCGTCTTGTGTTCTTATTCATTTATAAACAAACAGTATAAAATTTTAAACCTGTTTATTTCAAAACAGGAGTGGATTTAATGGTGGATCCACATCAGATAATGTTAAACTTTATTACTACATGCCTGTGGCAAGTTTGGTTATTTTAATCCAAAGTGCATGTTTCAGTTTGTCTGTCTGTCTGTCTGTCTGTCTGTTTTAGAAAACCTTAGCTTAACTGTTCCACCAATTTGCCCAAATCTGGAAGGGTCTGGGGCTGGCTTGTTATTCAGTTGAGAATGTTGATACTGGGAAAGTTCAATATTATCAGCTCCCACAGTTCTGAATTTGTACCCATCCCTAATTTGAATTTGTTGGTTGTGACAAGTAAGGCTCTTTTTAGTATATTCCTTAACCACTCTATTACTTTATAAGGCGGGTGGGGTGGGCTATGTGGCACCTCTTTTTTTTCTACAAACAGATCAGACTCATTGAGAGTCACTTCATCATGCTATGCTAACACATCAGATGCCATAAAAAGGTACTTTTGCATGCTCAATTAAACCTGCTCATATATTGCTCAAAATCGTGATAATAAAAGAGATTTTAAGCTTCTTGATGGAACAAGATTTTAGAACAGCATTTTCTGAATATATGGATAATCAACAACACAATAAACATTATAAATGTAAACATTCCCTCCATAAATAGCTTGCCATATGGCTAACATTCACAACAGATGCTGTCTGTGTATCCACTAAAAAATATACATGATTTATTCAGTTTTCCTCTGTGATAACTCTAAACAAGAAAAATATTTTACTTCATATTAGTTACTGTACATTCTAAAGTTCTACAGGTGACCTGGCTACAGTTTGCAATTTTTAAACTACTGATTTCTGAAAGATACATTACCATTTTTTGCAATAGCATCCATTGTAAATATACTGTATAATATATGGGACAACAGTTTTACTAAATGTTACACAATTCTCTGTAATCCCCAGCAGAAACCTAGGACTTAAAAACACAGCTACTGTAATTCAGAACAGCTGAAACTACCTGGTCAACTTTCCCCTACAACATATCAAAACGGGGGGAAGGGGCATGCTATTTCACAATTTCACAAACTGCAGTTTGAAAATCAGATCACATTTTACACATATTAATTATGATTTCCAAGCTCAAGTTTTCAATAGCAGTTCACATTTCAATTTAGAAGTTTTGCTTTAGTTATAAATCTCATGCTGTCTGAGGCTGGATTCACACAGCAGTTTATTCCATTTTCCCAATGTTTTCCTGTTGACTTCCACATTATGTTTGAGCTTTCACACGACATTAAAGCCATTTCCAGAAACGCAGCAGAATGTAGCACAAATATAGCACTCATTTCTGTACCATTTGCAAATGGGTTGTTTTCTGAGGCCTTAAGCTCTCAAACAGAGATTAATGTACCATAGCCTTCATGTAAACGCACTTAAACAGCTCATCTTAGTGAGTGCACTAGTTGGGCCAGGATGTAAGGTAATTGTAGCTACTTCTTCGTAAGGAACATACCTCACACAACTCCTGCTTCTCTACAATACTATATATAATACAAAAATATGCTTCATCACCATAAACAGAACTTGCAGCATTTGTCACACCTTCACTCAACATAATTTTGGCGGCTTGTATTAACATGTTAAATGTAAATTAAGTATTCTGCCCACAGTGGAACAATCACATTGTTTTATTACAAACAATCTCTTTATAGACATACTTAAACTACATTCCTTTCATGCCAATTCATTCATATAAGCTCATTCATGCACACCAACACCAGGAAAGAATATTATACACTGAAGATACTGATGCATACATTTTTTTGGTCTCCATAATATACTTTTCTGACTGCAATTTCTTATGCCACATAAGATACCACTGGCGTGTCGGGCAATGTAGATTGATACCCTAAAAAGGGGTCCCTCAATGGTCCTTGCACATAGATGTAAATGCCCCCTGTATAACCCTTTAGAACCCTTCCATGTTTATTTTTCCCACTGTTTGTTTGTTTAGTTTTGTATTGAGAGAGACCCTTTTATGATCAGAAGACACCTTTACTTGTGGAAGGGGTGGGTATCCAATTTCTTGATACTCCCACCTTCCAACTTCAGCGCCCACAACACATTGCACAATATCACAGAGGGCCTGTGGCCCTCAGTAGCATCTTTTCAGAAGTTCACAAGGAACTTGCAACAGGAAGACAGAAAAGCATCACAACACAAGCAGAACTTCAAATTAAATCTTTAGGCAAGCAGTTTAAATGTTATTTGCAAAGTTGCTTTACACAGAACACAAAACTTACAGAACTCAAGAGAAATTTTTATCTTTCCCCAAAAAAGTGTTACCTGTGCTCCAGTAGTGCCATGAAGGTTGTTTTATTTAGTCCCAGATAACTCTGCAGCAAATCTGACCAGTCCCATTTGCACTCAGTAATGGTAGACTGTTGATATATAAGAAGAAGGTATTGTTAGTTATTAATCAGAGTTAATATGATCAGTAAATTAAAGCTCCAGCTGTGATAAACTAACTAAGGAGGGGTGTGTGGCTGAAACAAGGACTTAGACAGATAGCATCAATCATGCCCAGGGAAGAAGGGTTTTATTCTAATAAGACAGCAATTAATTTATAAATCCATTTGGGGATGTAGCCATTCTTTATATAAAGATAAATCAATTTTTGAGTAGTTATTCTTCCAACTGTTAACAGCATTTTACCAAACCACTTACTCTGAAATCCTGATATCAGTTACAATAACAAAATAATTGTCAACTTTTTATGTATTGTAGCAATTTACATTTATTTATTTACCATCAGCACAACGTTATCAACAAGAAACTCTCCATGTAACTGGAATTGGGAGTGAATGCTGTTTCATAATTAGTGTGATATTTTGCTTATCTGCTGTTTTGTAAGACAGCCCAGTCACCAGATAACTGTCCTAAATTTCTATAAACAGTGTCACTTGTTATACACAAGAAAGTATGACATACAAAGCAAAACTTGTGATTACATAGCTTTAATTATATTATTAAATATAAAAGTGCATGTAATTATGACATACTGGATGGAGAGATGACTGGGGAAAAGGCTTGTATAATGCAGAGGCACCTGGAAAAACACTGCACTGCACACAGCATCCCTTTCAGTGAAGGCTACACTTGAGGAGGAGGACTAGGTTTGCTGCAACACAAGGTTATCCCCCAGTTGCAGCACTTTTCTCCATGCTGACAAATGTAACCATTCAGTTAAATCAGGGTTTCCCAAACTTGGGTCTCTGGCTGTTTTTGGACTACAATTCCCACCATCCCTGACCACTAGTCCTGCTAGCTAGGGATGATGGGAGTTGTAGTTCAAAAACAACTAGAGACCCATGTTTGGGAAACCCTGAGAAACTATAAGATACAGCACTTCAAATGCCAAAGTGCATACACAGCCCCAGCCATGAATGAAATCCATGACAGAGTCCCTTGGGATTGATTCACATAGGTCAATTACACCTGTTTTAGCAACAATGCAGTGGTACTGTTATCTTTGTTTTGCTCTACTTCTCTTCTTTCCATAAAACAGATTTTACTAGCTAGGGATCAGCAAACTTTTTCAGAAGGAGCCGGTCCACCGTCCCTCAGACCATGTAGGGGGGCTGGACTATATTTTGGAGGAGGGGATGAATGAATTCCTATGCCCCATAAATAACCCAGAGATGCATTTTTAAATAAAAGTGCACATTCTACTCATGTGAAAGCATGCTGATTCCCAGACCGTCCGCGGGCCGGATTTAGAAGGCGATTGGGCTGGATCCAGCCCCTGGGCCTTAGTTTGCCTACCCATGTGCTAGAGGAACGAGGTTATTGCATGAAATAGAGTACAATCGCATCTTGTGCATGAGTTACATTCCAAAAATGCATATACTTGAACTGTCCCCTTTGAACCACCCCACATGAGTATCTTCACCATCTGAAACTGGCACACTGAGTAGGCCTTTAATGGCAGAGAGTTTGAGAGCTCTCTGCCTAGCTTATCAGGCAAGTGATGCTCAGCACATGGGTTCTGGGGGCTCTTGTGAGATTTTGCAGGGCTTTTGCCAGGGCATTCCAAAGCCTGGGAAACAAAGGGGGAAGCAAGGCAGAATTCTGCCTCACACTGAATTAGATTATTGGTCCATGCAGTTCAATAAACATCCACACCAAGGGGAAAAAACACAATTTAAAACAACAGCAAGATAAAAAACAAAGGCTTCAGTCTCTTTTCATTCACAGAAGGATGTTCTGTCCAGCCGAGACTCCCAATGGTGACACAGAGTAAAGGTGATTTTTTCCAGATTCCCCTTGCAGCCCACAACATTACCTTTCATACAGTTCATACAGCCAGATGGGCGGGGTATAAATAAATAAATTATTATTATTATTATTATTATTATTATTATTATTATTATTATTATTATCACTACTACTACATAGGGAGACAAAATTGGCAAAAATCAACTCACTGCCTTCTGCCAGTGGGAGCACCCCATAAGAGGATACAAAATGAATTAACTAGGGAATGGGGACATAGTTGAAGTATCACCATTGAAACCATCCTACAGCTATTTACTACCTGCCTCCCCACTCTGAATAGGGCTTCTTAAAGTCAAGTGGGCCCATATAGTTCTTTGCAATCTCAATTATTTTATGGTTGTATTTTATAGTATTGATATATTAGGCTATTTTATATATCTTTGGATTGCCAGTATAAAATAGAATAAAAACAAAAACTAATTAATTTTTTTGATAGTTGTCCACAGGCTGATAAGAAGATAGCACAGTAAAAGTTTCTGTAATCCAATTTAACTATTGCTTGTCACTTGCAGATTAATAGAGCATTGCAGTCCTGTCACACAGCAGAGAAATTCTGCCCTGAGTTGTCAGCATTTGAAGGTCTTCTGCTACTACAGTATTAATGAACGGAGGAGGGAGCTGTAACAGACATGATAAAAATATTATCTGCATTACAAATTAAGACCTAGTTTAATTTTTACTCTCTTATCTAAAACAAGCAATTCCTTTCTTTAGTATTGCTTAGTTAGGGCCACATGGAATAAAAAAAGTCAAATTTCCAAATTAAGAGGAATTTATCTGAAGCCAATAGCTTAATCTTTTAATTAATGTGGTTATTATTTTTTAAAATTGAATTCCAATATGAAAGCATTGATTGATGGTTGAATTTCACCTATGAGTATTTTTGTAGCAAAAGGGTGATTTTAGGAAATCTGACCCCCCCCCCCCCCCGATTTTTCTCATTTCCCCTTTACATTGATACTATGGTGGAATTATTTCACAGCTGGTCCTCTTCCTTGGGAAATTTTGGTGAATCTGTTGGGAAATAACTGGGGAATACCTGAATTCCCATGTTTGTGGGAAACTGCAGAAGAAAAATGGCTGACTGGCTGAATTTAAAAAGCCTGGGGGGCTTGACTCACTCTCTAGCCAAAAGCGCCTCCAGTAGAGCTTAAACAGAAATATCTGAAGTGCTTTCAAAGCACGGGAAATATAGGTTGTTAGATCATAAAATGTTCCAGTATTAAGCAATTGTGCTTCCCTGGCTCCACCTCTCTCAGAGTTAATAGACCACAACCTTAAATGCTTTACTTACAATAATCAGAGCTCTCATGCATTATTCAACGCTACAGCAGAAACAACACAGGCAATGTATTTTTGGTTACAAAATACAGAAGCTAGTCTCAAATATGTGGTCTGAAGCCTCAGCCTCAAACATCTGGTCCATTACTGTACATGGTTCAAAGAGGAGAGAGAAAGAGAAGAATAGGAAACTAGTCTTTCTGTCTCCCCCCCAAATGTAAGGTGGCATGACCTAGCCAAGCCTTCTCTAGCAATTTACAGTTCTATGGTCCTTAAACCCTTCATTTACTAGCTAGCATAAGCATGTATTGTTAGGTTTCACTGCAAAATCTCTCACAGAATCAAAGTCATATAATACCCGTGATGACAACACATTCAGCCAAGTGTAACCCTAATCCAAACAGGTCAACCCACATGTGGTAGTGTATGTTTATGCATGAAACCCTTTCCAAACTATGCCCCAAGTATGCAAAAGAGCATGTTAAGACAGCTCTCAGGCAAGTTTTTGCATCTCAGTCTGCATTTAGCAACAAGCTTAGATTAAAGCTACAAAACTCAGTAGTAGTAGTAGTAGTAATAGTAATAATAATAATAATAATAATAATAATTTTGTATGGCTTGATGGGATCTTATTGGTTCCCCAGGACACTTGACCTATTGGGATAAAAGCTGCCATACTGCAGAGCAGAAAAAAGAATAATCAGATACCTGAGCCATGCCTCTTCTGGTTCTTTAAGATCGGGGGGAGGGAAGCTTGTCACAGTAGGAGGGCGAGGCACCCATTACGCTTCCCCAGCCTGACTCATCTCTTCCTCTCTGCCACAGACTCTCCCAGCTCACTAAGCCCTGTTACTTCTTCAGCTTCTGACATCTATTCCAACCTTTCTCCCTCTTCTTCCTCTGACCACTCATCACCATCACCACTGGCCAGACTCTGAGCCTTCCTTCTCTTGGTGGTTCCCCAGCTGGTTCCTCCCACCATTCCTCTGTGTCCAAACAGTCCATGACATACAGCAACAGTTCTTTATTTTTGGAGCTTACTGATAAGTTGCAGAGGGGGCATATATACAGGGGGAAAGTATAGTAATTGGGAAGTGAAAATTATTAGATTTTGTCCGTATATTTTTATCACAACATCACAGCTGTCAGAAACCATCTGACTCGGTTTTCATTTTTCTTGGTAGCAATTACTTCATGCAATTACTTCATGCAATATTTTATCTCAACTGGAAGTGAAAATGCTTAAAATAATCACTAACCTTTTCTAACACATTAGTGCAATACAGGCAGTGCACCTGGAAAGGGTCAAAACCAGGATGCTGTTCTTTGATTCTGAATGTCATGTTTAAAGGTCTAATGCTTGACCTGTTTTCTTCAGAAGATTCCTCATAAGACAGCTGTTCATTCAAATATTCCTTTGAAAAAGAAGCCAAGATTCATATAAATTGTGCTCATTTTGGGATCCCGTTTCTCCCCCCCCCCCGATGTTTTAGATGTGGTAGCCATTTTGTGCTATTCCTTGCCCTGGTAGCCATTTTATTACTGGTGCCCATACGACATCCTTAAAATTCAGAATGTACCCACTGGTCCCAAAATTTGGGCATTCACTGAATAGTGTTTGAGAGTCAAATTACATATCAGATATATTACATCACATATGTTTCACACGGTATTCAACATACAGATTTATGCAATAATGTAGGTTCTCTACTCTATAAATATTAAATATTAAAATATTAAATATTTCAAAAAGACCCATTTCAAAATTTGAACTAAACATCTGGTGGTTCAATTGATATGTTTTTGAGCAAATGCTTTTTTTTAGATTAATTATTTGTGGCATACAATCTGTTTTCCATATGTCCATTGTAGTAACACTCAAATAGAATTTCACTTCACTGAAAACAATGGCAGGGGAAAATGTGTGTGTATTGATTATGAGAAATAACTTCACAGTTCCTCTGCCTATGTGGAAGACAAGATGGACCAAAACCTCACAGTTTGCAAGCTATGCAGACCCCTGCTCTGGAAATAGCTAATGTAGCTCCCATGCTATGGGATGTAGAACTTCCTAGTGATGAGTGAGTTGGTCATAATCAGTTCCCTCAGGGACACAAGCAGGAAAAACAGAGAGTGGCCTCATAGGAATATCAAATAAGACTCAGAGTACGGGCTCTTCCAGATTTCCTTTTGTGCTGTGCTTTCCAGGTACAGGCCTGTGTTTTGCAGGCCTGTGTTCAAGCAGTTTTGTTTTTGTTTTATGGTCCCCACCACTTTCCCTGGGAAAATCCGCTGCTTACCACTGAATCAGAACAAATGGCAAACCAGGAAAAACCTGAATGCCATTTGTTGCAATTCAGTGTTGAGTGGCGTTTTTTCTGGGAATAGCAGTGGGACAAAAGAAAACCACTCAGACCTGGAAAGTGCAGACCTATTCCTGGAAGGCACAGCACAAAAGGAAGTCTGGATGAGACCTAAGAAGGGGCCATTATCTCTCTTCTGAGAAACCCATATGGACAACTATAGTCAGAAAAACCTGAGAGGCCAACCTCATTTAGGCAAGAAGTATAATGACACTTTCCTCAAGTCAATTGAGAAGTTCTCTTCTCAGCTCTTCTGTTCTTCCACATGCCACTTCTCAGCTAAGTCCATTTGCTCCCTTTTCAGGCGGGCAGTTTTTCAGGCGGGGCCCAGGACTCCTTGCCAAACCGACCTATCGCAGGCGGATTGTATTCTTGTTGCCAAATGGGCCAATGGCAGCAGGAGTTAGGGGGCGTTCCTCTGGACATGGGATCAACCAACCAATTGTGGCCCTTGGCACCATGCCCAGGGGAAGTTTAAATGCCCGGCTGGTAGGGCCTTTTAGATGCTTCGACCTTGCTATGGACAATGTCAGTTGCTTAATTTTTTAGAGACCGAGCAGGAATTTTCCCCACTTGGCAAATTGGCATTGCCATTTGGGTTTTCGCCTACCTTGTGGCAATCGTCACAACTGCGTAAGGTGGACAGGCATTGGGTAAGCCTAATCGTGGTTGGAGGGGAGGTTGTAGCCTCTGCCTGCCCCTCCATGGGTAAGGGTATCCTGTTAAAAGAATCCAGGAGTAGCAGCTTCTGTCCGATGCCCAGAATGGGGCTGGGGCCATTCCTCCATCAGGAACCACTTGGGGGACGCCCCAATTTGACCTAGACCTTAGAAACACTCCAAGCGGACAGTATCAACTGATACTTTTAGGATTTCATATCCCATTGTTAGAATGGGACCGTGCTTTTGCATTTCCCTCAGGGTAAGCATTGGCGTATGATAGCAAAAATGTCCAAAACAAACTTTCTGGGTCTGAAACAATACTGAGGGGATAAGTAAGATTGTGGATGTTCATAATCAAAAACTAATAAGACTATTACATTTAAAACCAGCCTACACTTTTATTCTGCCTATATTCTCCAAATCAAAATTGGACATGACAAGCTTGTATGACATCAAAAGGCAAATTCTACTTTTTCCAGCTTCTCAAGTGATTAACAAAGTGAGAATTATTTTGATTAATTCATGCTCCAGATTTTAACCTTTGATGGCCATTAGAGTCCTAAAAGGCAGGAACTGAAGCAAACAGCAAACATAATCTAAAGCTAGCAAATGTTTCCATTAGCAGGTCATAGTTGTATTGGTCAATTGTAAAATTATGCATATGAATTTGAAGCATCAGGCAGAGTCAGCATTGACAGTGTTATGTAGGTATGGGTTTTCTTAGTAAACAAAGAAAATGGCATCCAAAGGCGGAGCAGGAAGAGCAGGAGCTTTATGTACTTCTGGTTCTGCAGG